>NC_135712.1:138195362-138406508 GCF_964656455.1 Halichoerus grypus
TC
The DNA here is from genome assembly GCF_964656455.1 of Halichoerus grypus. Taxonomy (NCBI): domain Eukaryota; kingdom Metazoa; phylum Chordata; class Mammalia; order Carnivora; family Phocidae; genus Halichoerus; species Halichoerus grypus. Next base: position 138,195,365 of record NC_135712.1, read on the forward strand.
CCTTGTACCCCACAATCAATTCATCAAGTCCTGCAGGCTCTGCTTAAAAAAAAAAAAAATTCTAGATGCCTCTACTTTTCCCCCATCTCCACTGCCAACAGTCTTTAATTCAACAAATGTTTACTGCGTGCCTCAATGTATTCTAGGAGCTAGCAAGAGGGGACAAAAAGATAAAAGGCTCTGCCCTCACGGAACCATTTTCAAACCATTTTTGTTTCTCCTTTAGGCTGATAAAAGCTTTCTAACTGGTCTCCCTGCTTCATCTCTTGCCCCCACCCCAGAACATCCAGAACATTCACTTTACAACAGCTAAAATATTATTCCATACCTAGAACCTTCCTATGGTTTCCCATCTCACTTAGAATGAAGTCCAAGTCTTTATCACAGTCCTCAAAACCGCACACCCTGGATTCTGCTGGCCTGTGTAGCTACTTTCTGTGCCAAAGCTAATCCTGCTAGAAGTCTGTTGCATATGTGAATCCTTCTGTTTGAAGTACTCTTACCTGAGGGCTTCAGGTACCTGAAATGCTTCTTTTCATTTAGGTCCCAGCTCAAATATTATCTCCTGAAAGGCCTTCCCTAACCACTCATTCTTACGTAGCTGCCCACCTCTACAGTTGCTTTTTAGTATATCACCATGCCGTATTTTCCTCTTTGCACTCATCTTTGCTTTCATGTCTACTGTTTGTCTAACCTATTAGAACCAGGCTCCATGTGAGATGGGATCTATTTCTCTAGTTCACTACTGTACCCTTCAGGGCCTAGGAACAGAATCTGGGGAGAAAAGCAGAGAGGCAGGAAGGAAAGTACTTCTTATGGCAACTCAGCAGATCTCTTTAACAATTTCTATAGCCTTGACATTTCTGACTGCTATGGACTACCGTGTATCCACAACCTGGTTCAAGTTCTTTCAGTATTCCATAAACTAAAAATGGTTAAGCATATATACATAAAGAAAATTGACAATATTGATAACTACTTTCATTGTGTCATAAAATTAAGCTATGTACTGGGGCGCCTGGGTGGCTGAGTTGGTTAAGCGGCTGCCTTCGGCTCAGGTCATGATCCCAGAATCCTGGGATCGAGCCCCACATCGGGCTCCCTGCTCAGTGGAGAGCCTGCTTCTCCCTCTCCCTCTGCCTGCCTCTTTGCCTACTTGTGCTCTCTCTCTGTCAAATAAATAAAATCTTTAAAAAAAAAATTAAGCTATGTACAAGATTCCAGAAGATGAAAACACCAAACTTTTATTTTGATTAAAAAACAAAAAAACATACTGAGATTCTTCTCTTCTGTCACAGAAGAAATCCCTTACATGTAGCAATTGAACTCACCTTTTCTGTATTTACTCTTTTCATTTCTTACTGGAGACAGACGACTAGATCCTACTAGAATTCGTGTGTACTTACAAATCAGATTTTTGCTAAAAGTCTAAAATGACCCACAATTTGGTCTTTGGGTTGTATGTCTGACCTCCCTGTTCTAAAAGATTAAAACTTGTAAGAATTTTCCCTGTGGGAGAGTTGTTATATTTTACTGTGATTTTAAAATATATTTACTGTGACTTTTAAATGTCTAATAGGTGAAGAAGTAACTAGTTCTGCAGATTTCCAAAATGATCCATTAATTTAAAAATATTACCTTATTTAGATAATTATCCATCAACATTATAATAAATTCTTTATATATGAACGGGGGAGAAGAAACCCTTCAACTTACCTCTTCAAAGCCCATTTCAAATAAACATTCAACAGCTCCTCTGACAGGTAAGAGTCTAGTAGAAAAAGCTGTGTTTCCAATCCGGATAGATCTATATTTTTCATCATTAGGGTTTCTGATTTAAATAAAAAAAGTTTGATTATATATAACAATTTATACTTTCCACAGTGTTTTTGCACTCCTTTTTACATTTTATATTGGCTACACTGCTACAAGGTATTATAGTTCCCAACTTTAAAGAAAGAGGAAGCACAGTCCGGAAAAATAGCCTGATTCTGTGATTCTTACCTCAATATACATTTACTACCACCTTACTGTTTAATTTCATAGCTGATAATATTAATGCTTCCATAAGGGAAACCCATGCAACATTTTCATTCTATGCTGTTAAAGCCACATACCTTTATGAGTTTTTAGGTTGCTAAGAAAAAAATCTAGGTAAGCTCCAGACATGGGTGTAGGTTTTGCCTATTTTGTTCTGATGGATCTCAATCAAGAATGGTGCCTGATGCACAGATGACAGTTAATAAATACTTGTGAAATGAATGAATAAAAAAAAACTAAGAAGCTATATAAAAATGGATCACAGTTCCTCAAACACTTTACCTCTGACAAATACAAACCCAGGTATACCTTAGAGTCACTTGATTTTCTTTCTTCCCTAGACCAATGATTGCTTTTACTCTTAAGTTCTGTTTCAGCTTAAGATATATTTTTGTCACAGCCAATTTTTTTTTTACCATGATTAAGATTTTGAATAGCATACATGGGATGAGACCAGCATATGAAAAGCTTTGAGATTTTTAATAACCTTGATAAATCAGAAAGGCTGTTTAAAAAATCAGAAAAAAATACAAGGTTAAGATAATCACAGTATTGGGGCACTTGGGTGGGGCTGTCAGTTAAGCGTCTGCCTTTGGCTCAGGTCATGATCCCGGGGTCCTGGGATCGACGTCGGGCTCCCTGCTCCCTGCTCAGCTCAGCGAGGAGTCTGCTTCTCCCTCTCCCTGTGATCCTCCCCCCTGCTCATGTTCTCTCTCAAATAAATTGATTAAAAAAAAAAAGAACCACAGTATTACACTCAAAAAGCCTTCAGAACATAATTAGGATGATGAGTAATTTTTTTATAAGATTTTATTTATTTGTCAGAGAGAGCACGCACAAGCAGGAGGAGTGGCAGGCAGAGGGAGAAGTAGGCCACCGCTGAGCAAGGAGCCTGATGGGGGACTCAATCCCAGGACCCAGGGATCATGACCTCAGCCAAAGGCAGACGCTTAACCAACTGAGCCACCCAGGTGTCCCGATGAGTAGATTTCATATCTGACACAAACCCCCTCACAATAGTAGTGGCTTCTATTAGCACTATTTTAAGAAGGATTCTGAGGCTGTGTCAGGGTCCATAGGAAGGAGTGCTGAGGCCATCTGCCTGGGGTATGGAATGGGGATGGTGGACAAAGGCTAGCAACTCATTAACCATTCTTGTTCTAATTTAATTGTGGAAATTGCAACATATTTCACATTTGTTTTCCATCAAGCAACTCTCTATTGCCAAACTGTCATAAATACATGAATCTGCTTTAAACTTTTCCTTAATTTCAAAAATTATGCAAGTTTATTACAGAATATTCAGAGATAAAGCTCTAAAATAGTGTTATTCAGAATGTCCACAGACTGGTGCCCATCTATAAACTCCTTGCTAGTCATTCATGAGAAGTGCAGAAATTGAGACTACTCAGCTATTTTTCTAACAATTTGATTTGCCATGAAATTTTTATAGTACTTTACAAAGTTATAGATCCACAAAAAATTGGAAATTAAAAACAAAAACACTGTTCTTCAACACAGGTCTTTTGAGCATCACAGGTGGTTGAAAAACACAAAGAAAAATATATGCTCTATTCTTTTATTCTGTGTTTTAAATGAGTTTCTCAACCTTGGCATTGTTGACATTTGAGGTCTTTGTTGTAGGGGACTGCCCTGAGCACAGCAAGATATTTAGCAACCTGGCTTTTATGCCACATTATATCATAAGTGTGCCTCCTTTTCTTACCACTTAAACAAAAAACATTAAACTATACAATACTCCTACATTTATCAATGCCAGTTATAGATAAATGAAGCATCTTTTCATGATATTCAACACATTTCACAGGGTCATAAACATCAGTACCACCAGGATGATATAATCTACTGGTGCAAAACTGCCTGATTTTTTTTTTTTTTTTACCTATTTTTTCCCCAATAGCTTCCAGATTTTTACATGATCAAAGTCTTTCTCTGGCTTTAATTTTCTAGTTTTTCCTCCCTCTTTCACCAGTGTTTAAAAATTCTTATAAAACCTAGACTAGTTGATCTGATACAGCTTATTATTTTGATACATGTTTCAAAGTAAATCATGCTCTAGTCTAGTCAGCAATTTTCTACCTTTTAACATCTATGGGCCTTACATACCATTTATCTGTTTTTCTCACTAAAAACATAATGCAAACAAACAAACAAAAAACCCAAAAAACCAACAGTAATGTCCAGTTACTCAAATCCTATCTTCCTCTTTTTAAATATGTTGAGCACACCAGCCATAGTACTGAACACACAATAGTGCCAAAAGTTCGTCCTGAAGCCCTCACAGGCTTAGAGAACTGGGCCATAAAGCCATTAGAGCTCAAATCCAACAGATCCTATTTCCTACCCTTGGAAAAGTACCACTTTCTAAATCTCTAGCTTCACAGCATCATCTCAGCGCATCCACCATCCTTGAACTCATTACTATTCTCCTTATCTTGCAGTGTCTAAAGTACCCCTAAGGATCACCTTTATTTTTGCTTCATTTTCTTCTTCCATTAACTTAATTTCCTGTGCAGACTTTTCTCAAATATTTTTTGCTGTAATTCTTCAATGTGCAATGTTTCTACCTCTGCTGACCCTTAACTATTTCTGCAACTTGTAATATTTATCTTGCTTGTTAGCAATAATTTTGCACCCCCCCCTTTTTTTTTTTTTGGTTGTTTGTTGGATGATGTTGAAAGAATGGGACCTTGAACGGGCAGCAAAATGTCCTGACCCACTCACCACCACTTTGAACATATTTTGGTGTCTTCCTAGTTGTCTTACCCCCTAGTTGTCTTTGTTTTTACAACTGAATGGTAGAAAAAAGTCATGCTTTTCACCTTGAAAGTTATAATAGACCATATAATTAAGATCTTAAGACACACTGGGGCACCTGGGTGGCTCAGTCAGTTGAGGGTCCGGCTCTTGGTTTCAGCTCAGGTCATGATCTTGGAATCATGGGATTAAGCCCCATGTCGGGCTCTGTGCTCAGCATGGGGTCTGCGTGGGATTCTTTCCCTGTTCCTTTCCCTTCTGAGTCCCAGCCCCCCCCACCCCTGCTCTCTAAAATAAATTAAAAAACAAAATCTTTAAAAAAAAAGATTTTTTTTTTTTAAAGATTTTATTTATTTGAGAGAGAGAGCGTGCACATAAGCAGGGGGAATAGCAGAGGAGGAGGGAGAAGCAGGCTCCCTGCTGAATAGGGAGCCCTATGCAGGGCTTGATGAAGGGCTTGATCCTAAGACCCTGGGATCATGACCTGAGCCAAAGGCAGACACTTAACTGACTGAGCCACCCAGGTGCCCAAAAAAGATTTTAAGACATGTAGCTTCCTACTGAGGTCACAGACTCAGAAAAAAGAAAAACTTAAATGTTTCTATTTCAGAATTTCAGAAATGCTGATAATTAAATATATCTAACCATTTACTAGCCCTCTACCTCTTTAGAATGCATAATCTCAGAAAGGGTTTACATAAATGGAAATTTAGTACACGAGAGATCCTATAATCTTGTATTATTACTAATCAAAAAGGTGGTTTGTAGGCCATTTAAAAAAATGTTTCTAGTCCTTCTGAAAATCTATCATTCTGAGATACATGTAAATTTTTCAAAAACATCTTTAGAACCATCTGGGAACCATCTCTGGCTCTAACTCTACCATTCTATATAGCTGACAAAAAGGGAAACATACACATAATCTAGCTTGTTCAACATGAAAAACTGAATAATGGTAACAACAGATAACGTGTGTGCCTTCATTTCTCTTTTGCAACAATCTTATAATGCAGGCATTTTTCTTTCCTCTTAAAAATGAGGAAACTGAAAAAAAATGAGGAAACTGAAACCCAGAGACTTTACATAAATTGCCTATAACCACACTCCTAGGAAATGGTTGACTGGGATTTAAACCCACTGGTCTTACTACAAAGCTTACATACTCTCCACCATACAATATGCCAACAAACTGACCAATCCTCTCTAAATTTCTCCAGTTGTCAACAGTCACCTAGATTAGAAACCTGAAGTTATTTGGGTTATTTTGTCTCCTCTCTTTACCGGCTCTACTCCTTGCATTCAGTCATCAAGAACTGCCAAGCCCTGCCTCTGATAGTTCTTTCTCTATTCTATCCCCATTTATGCTTATGATTACTGTAATAGCTTCACAAATGAAACCCATGCCTTGTGTCTTCTTACATCATTATTCCACATGAAACTCCTTCATGTTTCTCTTTGACTCTAGAAAGTACAATCATTTTCTTTTGCCTCTTATGTCAAATATATGTTCTCTGCTATTCCATGAACCCATCCCATCTTACCAAACCTCCATTCTCAAAACTCTTCCACACTAGGTCCCTGGACTATCTCGACATAAACATGTAACTGCTTGAACACTGTCTTCCAATTGTTCTCTAGATTTTATGCTGTGGCTATTTTCCATACTTGCGTCTTTCTCCTAAACATATTTATTTTCTTGGAAGAAACCACTTTCCGTTTTTGGCCCTTCCCAATCATACGCAGTGCAGTTTGTAACCAATAACTGTGTGCAGTTTGCAAAGGAAATTAGTGGAACATCAAACATATTTTTTAAAGAATTAAAGGAGCTAATTATCTAAGGAACACATGTGGAATGCTAGTCAAACTATTATAAACTTTGCAAAGTAGATATTATTGAGGACAGCTCATCTTTATCTAAAAGTCAGTGAACTAAAAAAAAGAAAAGTAAAAAGTTCAAACCCATAGCATATTGTGCATGCAAATTAGCTTATGTTTTATTCTATAATTTCATTGGCTTTATAACTGTTAGTTGGGGAATAGGTAAACATCACCTGAAGCAGAAATTTGAAATGTAATCAAAGGTATTATCTTCACTTGAGTGCAGTGACAAGTATTGCTGTTAAAAACAAAACAAAACCTACTAATGAAATTCTCATTTCAGCATTCATTTCATAAAATACTATGTCAAACCCTGAGGCAGGAACAAGATATATCAAGACAACATCCCTTACACAGTCCCTTATCTCTAACACTGATTGATTTCCCAAAACAGCAAAAGGAACAGAAACCTTGGTTTTTTTCTACTCTTAAATAAGTTAGTTTAACGGATCTGTAAGATAGTGTAGCTAGAGATCAAGAAGAGATCAGGGGCTTTTCTGTTAAGAGGTTAACAACTCACTGGACTTAGAAGTGGAATAAAGCGTGTTTTCTAACTTCCTGAAGCCTAAAGGAGTTTTAATTCTAATATAAGAGCAGGGACTACTACTATTATATGCACACCTCTGAGATATTATAGGTTAGGGTTTAGACCACTGTAATAAAGTGAAAATTACACTAAAGCAAGTCAAATGAATTTTTAAAATTTCCCACTGCATATAAAAGTTATGTTTATACTATACTGTAGTCTATTAAGTCTTTAATAGCATTATGTCTTAAAAAATTGTACACATACCTTAATTAAGCATACTTTAATGCTAAAAAATGCTAACTACCATATGAATTTTCAGTGAGTTGTATTTTTTTTTTAAAGATTTTATTTATTTGTTTGACAGAGAGAGACACAGCGAGAGAGGGAACACAAGCAGGGGGAGTGGGAGAGGGAGAAGCAGGCTTCCCACGGAGCAGGGAGCCCAATGCAGGGCTCGATCCCAGGACCCTGGGATCATGACCTGAGCCGAAGGCAGACCCTTAACAACTGAGCCACCCAGGCGCCTCGAGTTGTAATCTTTTTGCTGGTGGAGGGTTTGCCTCAATATTGATGGTTGCTAAAGGTTGGGGTGGGTGTGGCAATTTCTTGAAACAAGACAGTAAAATCTGCCACATCAATTGACCCTTCCTTTCATGAACAATTTCTCTGTAGCATGCAATGCTGTTTGATAGAACATCTTTCAAAATTGGACGCAATCCCCTCAAACCCTGCTGCTGCTTTAGCAAGAAAGTTTGTTATATTCTAAATTCTTTGTTGTGATTTCAACAATCTTCACAGCATCATCACCAGGAGTAGATTCCATCTCAAGAAACCACTTCCTTTGCTAATCCATAAAAAGCAAGTCCTCATCCATGAAAGTTTTATCATGAGATTGCCGCAATTTAGCTATATCTGTAGGCTCCACTTCTAATTTGAGTTCTCTTGCTATCTCCACCACATCTGCAGTTCCCTCCTCCACTGAAGTTTTGAATCCCCCAAAGTCATCCATGAGGATTGGAATCAATTTCTTCCAAACACCTATTAATGTTGATGTTTTGACCTCCTTCCATGAATCACAAATGTTAATGGCATCTAGAATGGTGAATCCTTTCCAAAAGGTTCCAACTTACTTTGCCCAGATCCATCAGAGGAATTATTATCTATGGCAGCTATAGCTCTACAAAATGTAAATGTTAAAATAAAAGACTTCAAAGTCCAAATGACTCCTTGATCCATGGGCTGCAGAACGGATGCTGTGTTAGCAGGCATGAAAACAACATTATGTCATTGTACGTTTCCATCAGAGCTCTTAGGTGACCAGGTGCATTGTCAATGATGGATGATGTGCTATCACCCAGGCTTTGTTTCTTCCATTTATAGAGTATAGGCCAAGTAGATCTGGCATAATTCTTAAGGGCCCTAGGATTTTCAGCATGGTTAATAAGCACTGACCTCAACTTAAAGTCACCTGTTGTATTAATCCCTAACATAAAAGTCAGCCTGTCCTTTGAAGCCAGACATTGACTTCTCCTCTCTAGCTATGAAATCTTTGATGGCATCTTCTTCCAATCAAAGGCTATTTGGTCTACACTGAAAACCTGTTGTAGTGTAGCCACCTTCATGAATCATCTTAGCTAGGTCTTCTGGATAACTTGCAGCTTCTCATCAGCACTTGCTACTTCACCCTGCTCTTTTGTGTTATGGAGACAGCTTCTTTCCTTAAACCTCATCAACCAACCTCTGCTAGCTTGCAACTTTTCTTCTTCAACTTTGTCACCTCTCTCAACCTTCAGAGAACTGAAGAGGTTAAGGCCTTGCTCGGGATTAGGCTTTGGTTTTTAGGAGAAAAAACCAAAGTGGCTGGCTTCATCCTCTATCTAGACCACTAAAACTTCTTCCATTAGTAGCAATAAGGCTCATCATTTGTGTGTTCACTGGAGTAGCACTTTTAATCTCCTTCAAGAACTTCTCTTTTGCATTTGCAACTTGGCTGTTTGGTACAACAGGCCTAGCTTTTGGGCTATCATGGATTTTGACGTGCCCTCCTCACTAAGCTGAATCACTTCTAGTTTTGGATTTACAGTAAGAGATGTGCACCCTTTCCTTTTACTTTAACACTTAGGCCAATGCAGGGTTATTGATTGGCCTAATTTAAATTATTATTGTGTGTCAGGACACCAGGAGGCCTAAGGAAAAGAGAGGGACAGGAGAAGGGCCAATGGGTGGAGCAGTCAGAACACACACAGCATTTATAGATTAAGTTTGCCATCTTATGTGGGTGCAGTTGGTGCATCCCAAAACAATATTAACATCAAAAATAACTGATTGCAGGATAAAGAAGATGGAGTATATATATACAACGGAATATTACTCAGCCATAAAAAAAGAATGAGATCTTGTCATCTGTAACAACATGGATGGATCTAGGTGGCATTATGACAAGAGAAGTCAAACAGAGAAAGGTAATATATCATATGATTTCACTTATATGTGGATAAAAAAACAAAAAACAGAATCAAACACATAAATACAGAGTACAAATGATGGTTGCGGGGGCGGAGGGGGGAGTGTGGGATGGGCAAAATAGGTGAAGGGGAGTGGGAGATACAGGCTTCCAGTTATGGAATAAGTCACTGGGGCAGGGGGGGTGCCTGGCTGGCTCAGTCAGTAGAGCATGTGACTCTTCATCTTGGGGTCATAAGTTCAAGCCCCACATTGGGCACAGAGCTTACTAAAAAAAAAAAAATGTCATGGAGATAAAAGATACATATAGGGAATATAGTTAATGGTATTATAATAGAACTGTATATGACTGATGGTAACTACACTTGTGAGCACAGTATAATGTACAGACTTGTGGAATCACTATGTTGTACTACTGAAACTAATGTAACATTGTGTGTCAACTCTATTTCAATTAAATGAAAGAGCTCACTGATCAGGGATCACCATAACAAATACAAGAATGAAAAAGTTTGAATATTACAAGAATTACCAAAATGTGACAGAGATACAAAGCGAGCTGTTGGGAAAAATGGCACCGATAGACTCGCTCAACACCACAAACCTTCAATTTGTAAAAAAAAACCCCAAAAAACCAAAAACCAGTATTTGCAAAGCACAATAAAGTGAAGAGGAATAAAACAAGGTATACTTGTACTTAACTAAACAAGGGTAGCTTTTCATATCATCTTCAATTATGAGTTCCAGACTCCTAATTCCCTTTTTAGATAAAAACTTTTCAAGATCAGAAACATAAGCCATAGGAAAGACTGTAACATGAACTGAAAGCAAGGTTTCTTCTATGAGTTTGATAAATATTTATAATGGTGATTCTGATGCCAAGTCATTATTTGCATGCAAAGGTTTTCCTTCCTCAAAACACCTTGATCATAGCATTTTGGGTTTCACTAAATTAAAAGCAGAAGTGAATCCTATTACAAGGCCACTTCCCTTTTCTGAATAATGGGGTTTAAATAGTTCGGTGGCTTTCCAGGTTGGAGGTCTCAGGTCATAAGATCTGGAGGACTCAGCTTATGAGTTCATTCATGCAGAGTCCATTGGCATCCCTGTGCTTTGAAGAGCTGTTAGACCTCACAGGGTAGAGGTGAGTTGAGAAGATGTCACAGAGGAGAAAGGCAGTCTCCTCATAGGTCACAATTGTGTAGCTGTGTACACGGCACATGCTGCACATCCCTTATAGCATTTGGCGAATAATAAAGGTTCATTTTTCCTTCAATTTACTTTTAGAATCCTTAATGTTACCTCTATGAACAATATATTGCCATAAACAATGAAATGCCATGGGTTAAAACACCACACTTGTAACTAGTGTCTCTAAAATTGGGTCACATCAAATCTATAACCTTGAAACTAAGAATTTCCTTTTAGACTTCATGCCAATATACCCGCCACTTAGAAGAACAAGTGCACCAGGGGGTGAGGTGGGAGAAAGAACCTAGACAGTAATCATGGTGACCTGATAAATGAGGTAACCCCACTCAAGTACCTGGCACCTGGAGCTCCTTTAACCTAGGTTCCATTTCCCTCCCCCACACAAGCCACTACATGATTTGATCTAAGAACTGAAGTGGATAATAATTCAAAATGAATAATCAAAATTGCCTCCCAATTCCCCAAACCTGTAAGGTCCCTTAAGGATCTACAAGTGTATTTTGCTCACAAGAGAATGAAACAAATTACTCTCAGCCAAGGTAATCTTCACTAATTCTTATTGAAAAGGTCATGTTGAAAAGCAGAATACAGGTATTAAGAGAAAAATTGTAACTTTAATATCGTTAATAATATTTCAATCAACAAAAGTGGGCAGGAAAAGACCATAAAAATGTAAAAACCCCACCACTTCGGTAGTATTATGCTTTAATATTAAGGTATTCACAAAACGTTGGGGGGGGGTGGATATTAAAGCATAATACTACCGAAGTGGTGGGGTTTTTACAGACTAACTTCTCATAAGCCTGCGGCTAAGGCACTATGTTCGGGAAAATCCACGCAAAGGGAATGAAACGCTGTTACCATTTCTGTGCTGACATTAAGACAGTTAACCCGATCGGAATCAAGTGTTTAGGGCACGCCTTCTCACCTCCCTCCGCGTGCGCCATGCCCGCGACCTCCAGTTCACCCTAGAGGACCCCGACATTAGGTGCCAAGTCACAAGTGCAAAGAAACTTACTCTTCTCGGGAGGGAGTGGCCCGGCCGGGTCTCGAGGCCCCTGGCCGGTGGGCTCCGATTCTGACCCGGGGCAAGGCTCAGGCCCCGGTCCCTCCTGGCCTCGCCACCCTTCGGGGCCCGAGCCGGGCGCCCCTAAACTCAGGCCAACCAGGCGCCCCCTCACCGCCCGCGTGGCACCCCGTGCGACTCCTCAGCCCCGCACCTGAGGATGTTGTCCGCATAGGTGAGCAACAGCTTGGAGGCCTCCAGAAAGGTCTCCGGGGTGTTCTGGCACAGCTCGGCCACGGCCGGGGACGCGGAGCCCGACGCGCTGCCCAGCGCCGCTGCCGCCATGCTTGAGCGCCCGCGGCCGTCGCCGCCCCTCGCGCGCCGCGTCCCGCACTGAGCAGGCGCTACAGCGCGCGGCCTCCGGTGCGGCGAGCCGGGAGGGGCGTGGCGCTCTACCCGAAGGTGGGGGGGCTTGGCGGGGAGGGGCGGGGGACTGGTCTGGAGGGGCGGGGGCGGCCTCAGCCAGGCGGGCTCGGGGGGGGGGGGGGCGCTCCGGGAGGTTCGGGGGTTTGGACCTGGAGGGACTGGGGCATCGTCGCTAGGGCCTCGGGGCTTCGGTCAGAAAGAAGGGGCGGGGTGCTTGGTTGTCAGGGCCCGGGGGCTTCAGCTAGGAGGGGCAGAGAGCTGCTGGCCCGTTTGTCCCAGAAATCCGCTCCTTCCACGCCCTAGGGTGGGCTTAGATTGATCCAGCCACGAAGGTGGGGAAACCCCGTAGTACAACCACCCCTTTTCCCCAAAACAAAACAATCTTACAGCTTCCTCTTCGCAAACTGCCAGGTGTTCCTAGATACGTGTGGATGAAAAGACCCCAGAAGGAAGGAGCAACAAATGTTTAAAACCAAACGGGTGTCTGTATACTCTGCTGGGTTTCTGGTATATAGATTCTTTTTAGAATTAGATGAATGATTGAAAAATCTTTTTCATACGTACCAGTTCAAATAGTATGATGTCTCTGTAAAGAAGTAGTTTTCAAACCGCAGGTTGCAAAGTAGTGGGCTGTGGACTCAATTTACCGTGTAGTGACCAGCATAAAACCTACATACCGTAAGGACAGAATAGAATAAAATGGGGGGGGGGGGGGGTTGGCAGTAAAAATATGCATCTCACATAGTAAGGGTAGGTATTATTTTGTGGCTTTGTATCACAGGTAGTCATCATGTCATTAATGTCCTTTATTCCTTTTAGAAGATGAATCCTAACTTCTTTAATCCATTCTCTGCCTCACCATGTCCTTGAAAGTGTACTTTACCAATGGCTTCCTTCTTTGCAGACATACCTTTCCAACCTCAACAAATATTTTTCTTGACCTTATGTTTTTAAGGTAAGTTATTTGCATAAGTAGCTTATTTAAATGTTCTTGATGACTTAATCTTCTGTTTGCTTCTTAAATTTGAAGTTTTCTTTCAGTATCTCAGAGCAAGACCTTGAACTATGCCATCTGCTTCAATTACCATTCATCTGCTAGATATGTGGGAAAAGTTTTTAATATGTAGGTTTTTGGACCAGTTTCCAAGACTAGTGTGTTTAACTGATAGTATGTTACTAGCAGCTGTAATTAAAATTTTCAGTGACTTAACACAAGAGAAATTTCTTTTTTGCTCACATAACAGTTTAAAAAGCAGGTGTCAGGGACACCTGGGTGGCTCAGTCAGTTAAGTGTCTGCCTTCCGCTCAGGTCATGATCCTGGGGTCCTGGGATCGAGTCCTGTATCAGGCTCTTTGCTCAGCGGGGAGCCTGCTTCTCCCTCTGCCTGCAGCTTCCTCCGCTTCTGCCCTCTCTCTCTCTGATGAATAAATAAAATCTTAGAAATAAGTAAATAAATAAAAAGCAGGTGTCATTAGTCAATGGGCAACTTTCCTCCATGTAATGACTCAGGCTCCCAGGCTCCTTCCATCCTGTAGAATAGAGGTCAACAAACATTTTTTTGTTGGGCCAGATTGTAATGTTTAAGGCTTTGTGGCCATAGGGTCTCTGTTTCAACTCTTTAATTCTGCCTCTGCACTTGTAGTTCTGTAGACAGTACTCTGATATTAATGGGCATGGCTGCATTCCCATGAAACTTTACAAAAACAGGCAGCCTGCTGGATTTGGCCTGTAGTTGGCTAACTCCTGCCATAGAGCCTCAGAGACTTCTGCATTTAGTTAGTGGTTGGGCAAAAAGAAGGCATACCTGCTTCTTAACCACATGGGCCCAAAATGACATACAGCATTTTCTCTACCATATAATTGGAGAAAATGAAGCCCCATCTAGATAAAAGAGGGAAGGCTGGGAAATGTAGTCCCTAGCTGGATATGTACTACCCACAACTCTAAAGGATGGAAAGGTGCGGGGAAGGGGGCCTAGAATTATAGCTAGCTGTCTCTAACCACAAACTATATTCACCTTAATTTGAGTTTCTTTTTTCACATTTATTTATCCCTATGATAGCTTAAAGTTATTATATACTATATAGTATTTTGACTTTTTTTTTTTAAAGTAACACTTTTTTTTTTCCAAATAAATTCTTAGGAGGAAACCCAGTATATAGAAAACACCAACGTGGAGATGCTCTAGAATTGAAGCTGGTGGGGGGGGGGGGGGCGGCGGACAGGAAGGACAGAATGCCATCAGCTTAGCCTGTCTCTTGACAGAGATAATGGCCACCACGCATCTTTGTGGGGAACATGCAAGCACAGTGTGAAAACCAATGCCATAGAGTTAATACTGTGATAATAATGCACAAGTCTAAAAAATCATAGAAATCATCATTTTGAGGGTAATTTAGTAAGTTACTTTAAATCACCTGAAATTTAAATCATTCCAAATTACTGTTTACCAATATTCCTGTTGAAGTTCTTGAGTAAATACCATCTCTCTTGGATATCACCATTTATGCAGCTGTTAAGAGGGTTTATTATAAGGGACTTTGACTTGTTCTTTTCCCTGTCTGCTTCTTCCACTAAGTTGAAAATATTTTTTCAGTTCCTTTAGAAAAGTTGAAGATAGTAGGCTACTCTTAATCTCTTTATACTTTAACATCGCTTCAACTAAAGGTTGTTCTAGTTTTACATCAGCATTGAACTTTCCGTTGTTTTATTTTTTCTCCTCCAAAATAATAAATTTTTCTTTGGGATTCCAGCTTTATTAAGCACACCATCATTAGAGTTGACACATGGTGGCACTATTCTTAAATGGAATAGAAAAAAGAAATAACCCATTAAATTTCCCCAGGATCAGTTTTGACATAAAAAAGAAAACACTGACCTCAGTGAAGACTGTAACAGGAGAAGGGGTGAAGCCTTTTAGGAACTGGTACGGTGATTCACTATTGTGTGATTGCATTAAGTGATTAACCAACAATTATTTATTGAGCACCTGTTGTGTACAAAGCAGTCTGATGAAGGACATAAGAGATTTTGAATCTAGTAGGAAAGACTGAACTGATGATCATAACTTACACACAGGCAGCCCTTGAATTGATGAAATAAAAAAGTTACTGTGAAAAGAAAAAAAAGTCATTGGTAAAAAAACACACAAAGTAGTGTATATATACTAACCAATAGAAGTGTATGTGTTTATTCATTCATTTCATAATTCAGTCATTCACCAAATATTTATGAAGTGGCTACTACAAGCCTGGCACTGTGCTAGGTACTGTGAAGCAGTGAAGTAGATAAGCATTGGCCCTGCTTTCATGGAAATCATGAGTTTACAGCCGTGGTTAAATCAGCATCAGCATCACCAGCAAGGAATACGGTACTAAATCATTTTATGGCTATTGGAGTATCATAGATATTCTTACCCCTTTCCAAATCAAAGGAAAGGAGATGAGAGGTAGAAATAAAAATGAAATGACTTTTTGGTGGTTTTACTTTTCTACAAGATTTTAATTGATTTGTCACTTCTTATCCAAGATAATCTTGTGATATTACAAAAGAAAAAACACATTAAAACTGTTTCATGGGAGTTTGGGTTCAAAAGAATATATTGTAGGTCTTTTCACACTGTAATTTCAACATATTGCAAACAATGAAAAGGGACAGCAAGGTTGGATATTTCTCACAAGTTTTAGTTATTTAATAACCACATGTGTTTGTTTAATTCCTCTTAAATTAACTCTAGTTAATGAATGAAGGTCATGCTAAGAAGTGACTGAATAGGCCTTGGATCAAGGAAGACTCAAGGTCATACTGTGCTTTCCTAAACTATTTTATGGAAAGTACATTTCCAAACTCGTTTAAATTCAGTACTAACCAGGAAAAGCTAAGCTTGACCAAAATTCTTCTCTAGAGCTGGGAAAGAAGGCAGAGCACTCTTAAACAATCATTTCAAGGGGCGCCTGGGTGGCTCAGTCGTTAGGCGTCTGCCTTTGGCTCAGGTCATGATCCCAGGGTCCTGGGATGGAGCCCCGCATAGGGCTCCTTGCTCGGTAGGAAGCCTGCTTCTCCCTCTCCCACTCCCCCTGCTTGTGTTCCCTCTCTCACTGTCTCTGTCAAATAAATAAATAAAATCTTAAAAACAACAACAACAACAAAACAATCATTTCAAGACACACTGTCCAGAAAGAAACAAATATGGCTGGGAGGATCAGATGCAGATTACATCGCCAATCCTTTATCTAAAAAAGAAAAAGGACACAAACCTCATACCTGGGATAGCATGTGAGCAACGGATGGTCATCTAAATAAATACCTTGCTGCTCTTTTTTTTTTTTAATATTTCATGTTATATTTTTCCCTTTATAGATTCAGATAACTCTGAACAAATGAAGTTATTATATTTTTTAGACACTTAGAAATAAATGTCTACAATCTCTGTTTTTGTTTCCATTCTTGTTAGACATTGTGCATGGCATTTTTGAGCCCTGCCCCAGATCCAACAATATTTATTGTAGAAAAGACACTAAATAAGACTAGGCAAAAATGGGGGAACTTCACAATCATTGTACATCCTTGCAGATCTTAAAATAAATAAATAAATATATACACACACGTATTTTACAAGGTATATATATTTTGTAACCTGTATCTCCTAACATGGTTTCGACCTCTTTCCACATAATATTCACTTACAAAATTATTTTAAATGGCTGCACAGCCTTTAGTTTACTACAAAATAACCCATTTCCTGATGTTGGGCACTTCGGTTAGTTCTACTTTACTATTATAAACAACTTTGGGAGGTACAGTAATAACTTTAAGGCTACAGTAATTTCCTTAATTCTTCCCAAGGATTTCAGTAGAATATGACAGCGTCCCTTCTCCCAGCAGATGGAAATATTTGGACATCATTACCCCCCTCCCCTCCCCCCCAAAATCCTTTTCTGATGGGCAAAAAAGCTATCTCCTCCGTCCCGTGCACGTTCTTGATTATCATCGTCACTGAAGTCGCACGAAGGCCGTTCCCTCCCGTGCAACCTGAGCCTCACAGTCTCCCGCGGTCTGACCTCTACCAAGGTGACGCGAAGGAAGGGCCGCCGGCCGCACCCGACTCAGACGTAACGCGTGCGTGCGCGCGCGCGCATGAGCGGACGTGCGTGTGCAGACAGCGGCTGCGCGGGCGGCCCGAGGCCTGGTGAAGGTATCAGCTGCTTGCTACGCTTCTCCTTCCGCTCCTCCACCGCCAGATCGGGTGGGGGTTGGATCGGAGAAGGGGAGTCTGATGACCTGGGCCTGGTTTCTTTTCCTCTCGGCGTGCTTTCTTCGGGGGGGGGGGGTGGCGTGCTTGAGAGGAGGTGTGGGGAGTTGGCCACGCCCCCTCACTCCCAAACCCCGCCCCTGGGTTAAAACCCTAATTATCTCCACGTTTTGAAGATCAATGACGTTCACTTACCCCTACCTCAAAGAATAGGCTCTGAAGTGTTTTTGTGTCATTGGCACCAGAAATACTACTTAGCCTAAGGCCTCAGTAATCCTGATAAAGGATGCTTTCTGCAGTCCATAAAAAGCTGGGAGTGCCTTTATATTTTTCATGGTGTAATTCTGTTGTGGTGAATTGAATGAATCATCATTTCACCTCTTTGTCTTGGAATGTCTGAGGGTACTTACAGTCTAAAAAGGGAACTCCAAACAGTTGGTTTGACGATAAGTATAAATTAAAGTGATGTTAATGTTATTTTCCCTGTGTTCGTTAACAGCTCACACCGAGCCCCTGAAAGAAGTTTTCGGCTATTGTTTCTTAGGCCTATAAGCTATTTAAACGGCAGTGATTACCTCCTGAACGTGTTGTGATCTGTTACAGGAATGTGTTTCTGATCATCTGAATCTCAACCATGTTGTCAAACTGCTTGCAAAATTTATTAAAAATTACAAGCACTCATCTATATTCAAGATTATGCCAGCGATTATTAGGAAGTAGAAGGTTTTTCGGAACTGTGCCAACGTTCAGATTTCGTAGGCGGGCCGTCATTACAGGCATTGGCTTAGTGACTCCTCTGGGTGTTGGAACTCAGCTGGTCTGGGATCGTCTTATCCGAGGAGAGAGTGGAATTATTTCACTGGTCGGTGAGGAGTATAAGAATATCCCTTGCAGTGTTGCTGCTTATGTGCCAAGAGGTTGTGATGAAGGTCAGTTCAATGAACAAAACTTTGTGTCCAAATCCGATATCAAGTCCATGTCTTCTCCCACCATTATGGCCATTGGGGCTGCAGAGTTAGCCATGAAAGATTCTGGCTGGCACCCTCAATCAGAAGCTGATCAAATGGCTACCGGAGTTGCAATTGGCATGGGAATGGTTCCTCTTGAAGTTGTTTCTGAAACTGCCTTGATGTTTCAGACAAAAGGTTATAGTAAAGTCAGCCCATTCTTTGTCCCTAAGATTCTGGTCAATATGGCAGCAGGCCAGGTCAGCATTCGATATAAACTCAAGGGCCCCAATCATGCAGTGTCTACAGCCTGTACCACAGGAGCTCATGCTGTGGGAGACTCTTTTAGATTTATAGCCCATGGTGATGCTGATGTGATGGTGGCTGGAGGTACAGATTCTTGCATTAGTCCTTTATCTCTTGCTGGGTTTTCCAGAGCCCGTGCTCTGAGCACAAACCCTGATCCTAAGTTGGCATGTCGACCATTTCATCCAAAGAGAGATGGTTTTGTGATGGGAGAAGGTGCAGCTGTGCTGGTGCTGGAAGAATATGATCATGCTGTTCAACGAGGGGCCCGGATCTATGCAGAAGTTTTGGGCTATGGACTCTCAGGTGATGCTGGTCACATAACTGCGCCTGACCCTGAAGGAGAAGGTGCCTTAAGGTAAAGACTTGTTTTGTTTTGTTTTATTTAAAAGATTTATTTACCTATTAGAGAGAGAGAGAGCATGTGTGGGGGAGGAGCAGAGGGAGAGGAGAGAGAATCCCAAGCAGAGTCCACGCCGATCCCATGATCCCAGGACCCCAAGATCACAACCTGAGCCGAAACCAGGATCCACTCAACCAAGGGCCGTTCAACCAGCTGCGCCACCCAGGTGCCCCAAGACTTGTTCTATTTAAAATATTTCTTCAAATAAGACATTTTATTAGACTTTCAAATTGGGGAGTCCAATATAGTAGTATCTGCCCTTGGTGTACAGTATCTTTGATGTTTTTCCATTTTAGACTAGACAAAATGGTTTTGAATTCTTTGCTTTAACATGTTTGAAAGATTTGAAACCATTTGAACATCCTTAACAAACATTGGATTTTAGTTAAGGCCTGTAAAGTTGTGAAGAGGGCCATGTGTGTCTTTGCCAATTTTTCATACTTCCAGTTGTGCTTAACAACTGTCAGAGTGCTCGTTCCCACAGTCCTCCTCTTTGGCCCTTCATCAGACTCAGACAGTAAAGTCAACCCTTCTGGTTGTGTCTGGTCTCTGTGCCATTTCAACAGGGTTCTGCTGTTATTAAATCAGTACTTTCTAACTTTTCACTACCCAGGGATTCTGACTCTAGGCCTGGGGTGGTGCTAGAGATTCTGCCTTTGTAACAAGCTCCCATGATGCTGATACTGCTGGTCTGAGGACCACAATTTGAAAAGCAAGTTGATATTGCAGAAGAGATAGTTAAAAAAAAAAAAAAAATCCCTGTTAATGTGTTAGCTAATAGGTTAGCCTGCTTAGATCATATTATGTTTTTTTTTTTTTTTTTTTAAAGATTTTATTTATTTGCGAGAGAGAGAATGAGAGACAGAGAGCATGAGAGGGAGGAGGGTCAGAGGGAGAAGCAGACTCCCTGCTGAGCAGGGAGCCTGATGTGGGACTCGATCCCGGGACTCCAGGATCATGACCTGAGCCGAAGGCAGTCGCTTAACCAACTGAGCCACCCAGGCGCCCCTATTTTTTTGGTTTTTTTAAATAATTCTTTTTTTTTTTTTTAAAGATTTATTTACTTGACAGAGAGAGAGACAGCGAGAGAGGGAATACAAGCAGGGGGTGTGGGAGAGGGAGAAGCAGGCTTCTCACTGAGCAGGAAGCCCGATACAGGGCTTGATCCCAGGACTCTGGGATCATAACCTCAGCCGAAGGCAGATGCTTAACGACTGAGCTACCCAGGCGACCCTAAATAATTCTTATTTATTTATTTGACAGAGAGAGAGAGAACAAGCAGGTG
Source organism: Halichoerus grypus (assembly GCF_964656455.1). Taxonomy (NCBI): domain Eukaryota; kingdom Metazoa; phylum Chordata; class Mammalia; order Carnivora; family Phocidae; genus Halichoerus; species Halichoerus grypus. The sequence continues at coordinate 138,215,890 of NC_135712.1, forward strand.
GAATAGCAGGGAGAGGGAGAGGGAGAAGCAGGCTCCCTGCCGAGCAGGGAGCCCGATGCAGGACTCGATCCCAGGACCCTGAGATCATGACCTGAGCCAAGGCAGTCACTTAACCAACCGAGCCACCCAGGCGCCCGATCATACTATGTTTTAACCAGTTAACTTGACCAAGGGTTGGCAAACCTTTTCTGTAAAGGGACAAATAGTATTTTCAGCTTTGTGGGCCATAGGGTCTCTGTCACAATTATTCAAATCTGTCTTCTAGTGTGAAAGCAGCCATAGACAATACAAAATGAATGGATGTGCTCCAGTGAAAGTACAGTTGACCTTTGAACAATGCAGGGGTCAGGGGCACTGGCCCACTGTGCAGTCAAAAATCCATGTATAACTTTTGACTCCTCCAAAACTTAACTACTAATAGGCTATTGTTGACAAAAAGCCTTCCTGATAACATAGTCAACGTACACGTATTTTGTGTATGTATTATATACTGTTTTCTTACAAAAGGTAAGCTAGAGAAAAGAAAGTGTTATTTAGAAAATCATAAGGAGGAGAAAATACATTTACAGTACAGTAGTGTAAAAAATCCACATGTAAGTGGACCCACACAGTTCAAACCCATATTATTCAGGGGTCAACTGTGTTTGTAAGAACAGGCATCTGGCCAGGGCCATAATTTACTGGCCCCTGAATTATGCTTTTGAGTTTTAGTAAATAATTGCTGGTGCTAGAAGTGTCAAACACAGTAGCCAGCTACATGAAGAACTAGTTATATTTAGGTGAAACCCTTCATCACACTTCAAATTATACCCTGAGCTGCCTCTTAAGGAAATATATGCAACCCAGAGATCAGGAACTAAAACAGAAGGTGTTGACATTCATGATGTTTTCGAAGATGCTTCCAGAGCAATGTTTTATTTTTGGATTTGTTTGTTTTTTTGGCTTGGCGTTGTACTTCATTTATTTAGAATTCTTAAAGCCTAAATAGAATTTTGAAAGGTTATTTGAAGCACCAAAGTAATGGTGCAGACATATTTAGATTATTGGGAAGTATGCCAAGTTTTATATTTAAATGTGAGAAAAAATTAAAACACGGTTATAAAATTTTTCTCCACATTTAGAATCACTACACACACACACACACACACACACACACACACACACACACACAATACACACCCCACTGATAAAAAATTCCTAGAAGAAAAACTATTCTAGGCTTGAGTCAACATGGTTTTTCCCCAGGGAAAAATATCAGTTCAAATAAATGGAAATACATTTTGTTAGAGATTATAAAACCCATAGGCCTGTGTATTTATCTCATGGTGTTGAATCAGTCCAGGGTACTGGGGGTGACTCATTATTCCTGTGCAGGTGGCATTCTAGCTCCTATGGTAATCCATGGTGGGGTTCTGTTATTAGAGGAAAGGAGTCTCTTCATCTGGCATATATGTTTATTTCTTTCTCATAAGCCATATAAGGACTCCTGTGTTCGAATTAAACTTAGTTCTGATAAATTTCTTTCCTTATTTTATTAGATGTATGGCTGCAGCTGTAAAAGATGCAGGTGTGCAACCTGAAGAGATATCCTATGTCAACGCACATGCTACTTCCACCCCATTGGGAGATGCTGCTGAAAACAAAGCTATCAAACATCTTTTCAAAGACCATGCACCTGCCCTTGCAGTTTCTTCAACTAAGGGAGCCACGGGACATCTGTTGGGAGCTGCAGGGGCGGTTGAGGCAGCTTTTACTGCTCTGGCTTGTTATTATCAAAAACTACCACCTACTTTAAACCTGGATTGTACAACCAGAATTTGATCTCAATTATGTTCCACTAAAGGCACAGGAATGGAAAATTGAGAAAAGACGTATTGGACTCACCAATTCCTTTGGTTTTGGTGGTACTAATGCAACACTTTGTATTGCTGGCATGTAGGACAAATCATTTGTAATTAAACATTGATATTTAAAAAATATTATGAACTATATTAAGTGGAGAAGTAAAATGTTTATATAAATATATCAATATGTATCAATCTATATATCATTCTGTATCAATACCCATATACCCTTTTTTTTTTTTTAAAGATTTTATGTATTTATTTGAGAGAGAGAATGAGAGAGAGAGAGCGTGAGAGGGGGAGGGCCAGAGGGAGAAGTAGACTCCCCGCTGAGCAGGGAACCCGATGTGGGACTCGATCCCGGGACTCCAGGATCATGACCTGAGCCGAAGGCAGTCACTTAACCAACTGAGCCACCCAGGCGCCCCTACCCATATACCCTTTATCTGTGTCAGGGTTTCTCAGCCCTGCCACTATTGATATTTTGGACAGGATAATTCTTTGTTGGGGTAAGGGGAGCTGTCCTATATATTATAGGATGCTTGGCAGCATCCTCATCTTTACCCACTAGATTCCAGAAGCATGGTCTTCTCTAGTTGTGACAACCAAAATGTCTCTAGACATTGCCAGGTATTTTCTGGCTGGCAAAACAGTCCCCATATGAGAACCACTGATCTCTGTTTTCCTAATACTCTAGGTCACACAGCTCTTTGATGTTTCACCTGCTCTTGTCTCTTCCACAAACATTTGGTGAGTAGCTGCTCTGTGCTAGGCAAGGTTGTTGCATTGTAGAACTCCAGGCATGCCATTCCCATACCACATAAGGAGAAGGAATACAAATATAACGGAGTTTGCCTCAGTGATCAGCATTCTTTGAATAAAGCAGTCAGCCAGCAATGAGCTCTTTACTCCTTCTATCTAGCTAGCTCTCTTTTCTTCATATTATCTATACAGAGATGCAGTAGATTAGTGGAATTTCCCTAAATGTCCAAGTTGTGAGTTCTCTGAAAGAAGGATTTAAGATTGGTTTGGTGTTTCTTACTCTTTTTGTATTTATGGTCGCAGCTAGTGATTAATGGAGATAAAGGTCCTTGGGAACTTGTTAGTGACTTAAGCCACATCACCTCAGCCCACCTTTATTGCAGCTGTGGTAGATAATTTCTGTGTCTGCTTCTAATGTCCCCTGCCAGTGCTGATGGTGCCGCTAATTTTCCACCCTGGGGCTTTGTCTAAAGATGTTCTGAGATCTCATTCATCCCCATCTGGCTGGGAGTATTGGGAAGGGGACAGGGACAAGTTCCCTAGAGCAGCAGTCAAAACCAGTGAGGGATGGGGTTAGTGGTTAAGTGTGTCAGCCTCCTCTCAGAGGGATAGCTCATGTTCTCTGAAGTTCCTCAGGGGGTTTCTGGTCAGATAAAACTTCAGTGCTCAAGGCATTAACCAGCTCAATAACCTTCTTTACTGGCTTTTACCCCCTACCCTTTCCTCCTTTCCTGACTTTTATCCTGCTCCCGGGAATCACCTCCCAAACAGACTTCCTTGCATTAGGCTCTGCTTTGTGGGGGACTCAGACTAAGGCAAGAAGTATGTGTTGAAATGGGGTTTATATAGCAAAGGGATAGAGTGAGTAAGTGGATAAATGGAGCATGTATATTTCTGCAGAACTGAATAGTGTTCCACCCGTTTTAATAGGCTGGATATGTCTGCCTACTGACCTTGACTATGGCACTTTATCCCCTGTATGACTAAGACTGCAGCCATGTTCATTCAGTTATAATCTGTTTTAACTGTCACTGGCACATATTAATTTACTCAGCCAAAATTTGTTGGGTGCTAACTATGGCCCTGGTTTTGTACTGGCCACTGATGATAAAGTGATATGTCAGGGGGAAGGTTTCCTAAAAGAAGCTGAGCCCATAAGGGTGCATAGGTCTCAGCCAGGTTAAGGGGAAGAGAGGAAAGGAAGGAGGAGTATTGCAGTCTTGAGGAATAGTGTAGAAAGGTTAGAAAAGCTAGAACATTTGTACTAAACATAAATACATACAGCCTGAGATTGGGGGTGGTGGTGGTGAGGAATAGGAGATAAAGCAAAAAATCTGCTGGAAGTCAGGTCACAAGGAACCTTACAAGTTCTGTTAAGGACATAAAAGTAATGGGAGGTCATTTAAGGTAAGGCTAGGATGGTTTTGTAAGGTGTCGACTTGGTTAGGCTGACCTATATTTCCTAGAATTCTGTTTATGTTGTTGGTTAGTGCTGGCCATAAGAGATTCTTGTGGGAGATTTGGGGGGCCGGGGGTGAAGCAGCAGCCATTTTGTAGCAGATACATGTTGGGGCTTTGCTGGCTCACCTTGATGACGAGGCAGTGGCTGAACCCGCAACTGCTTTCCCTTCCACTGGATCTTCCTTCCGTTTCCCTGACTCCTGGACCAGGTATGTGTCTAGCTCCATGAAGGGCCCCAGCTTTGCCCCATACCACCGCCGTCAGACGCAGCAAGGCCTGAGTGGTTTCAGTTCATTCCCGCGGTGGTGGGTTCCAGCTTGTTACTGAAACTTCACATCCATCTTCCCTTCCCAGCTGCCTGCCCTGTGGACTTCCGATTCCAGCATCAGAGGATAACAGGTGAACATAACAGCCTCATAGAGACTGTTTAACCACTTCTCCCAGAAGAGGAAGCTTAGTGGGACAAATAGCTCCTAATGCTGCAGTAGGTTTCAGGTTCACGCTGGTCCTCATCCTCCCCATAATCCACTATTCATCCTAAATTCCTCCTTGCACTCAGCTGTTACCTTGGCAGGCCTTGCTGGCTTTCCTGGTGGTGTGACTCAAACCTTCATTCCCGACAGCCTGGGCCCTAGGCAATCATACCACGCCTTTTCCAGACAGCAGTTGCTGTTTGTGTCTAGACCACTGGCATCAGGAGGCAAGGAAATACCAGAAGGCGCCCAGGTACACCACTTAGATTCCACACATACTCTCCCTGTCCTCCTTGTAAAGCAGCGCCACCTTCTTCAGCTGATTAGGGTCAAGTACCACAGCCAGTATGCTGACTTTCTGGGCTCTGGGCACAAGGAGTCCAAAGTGTCCTAGTGGTAACTATAGTTTGTTGTTCAGTGAGACACTTTCTGTGTTTCCTGGCAAGAGTATGTATACCCTTTGGAGACCAGAATTCTAACACTGCAGAGCCCAGAGTTGCAAGGATGGGAAGTATAAAATTCACCATTGTGATTGAATCATTGGGAGTGATGGTAAGTGGGTCCACTCCTGTTCCCCACACCCTTTGTGTTCTACTTACTGGGGACTTGGCCCCATACAGAAGTCTTTGATTTTAGCATATACTACATCTTGAAGATGGCACCACATTCAGGATATTGCTTCTGAGCTACTCATTAAGGTTTGCCTTTAGAAGACTGTTCCAGCATTCTCTGAGGCTGGCTGCTTCTGGATGGTATGACATGGGATACAACTCATGGATCCCATGTCATTGGCCTGCTCCCATGGTCCATCCCCTTTGCTGTGCCAGAAGCCCCCCTGCTCAGTATTGGAGGAGTCATCAAGAGGATGTGTGTTACAGAAATAACCAAATTCCCACGTTAATCACATTGTAATGAACTCTTACCAGATCTCAACCATAGCTATTTTTAAGTCTTTTGTCATTTACAGACAGTTATTGTTGTACTCCGATGCCCTTGCAGAAGTGTTCCTGCAAAAGTGCTTCATCTTCTAGGAGATTCACGGAAAAGACTGACAAATACAGGTGTCTGTTAACTAAGATCATACTACTGAACTAATAAGAATTTATAGAACTCCAATGGAAAAACTGATGATGTCTATAATTTTTATGACTTTTTATTGGAAACGTTGATTTTTTTGTTTTGTTTTTCCAGATTTAAGAAAACCTTTTTTCTCTTTTTTCTTAAGCTATCAGCAGTTTGCCAACATATACCTTTATGAACAAAGTTGAAACATTTATCTTTTCTTCCCTACCTGATCCCTCCAGAATTTGGAAACTCTTAATGTGTATTATTATTTTCACGTCCATATAGTTATTTGCATAAGTTCAGTAAGAATCTGTTGTCCTTGTAACAGGAAAGAACTACAGCAGTCAGTGAGTTGAACTCAGAGCAATTTGGCTGGTGATCACTCATGAGCCCTGGCCATTAACCTTTGTACTGACAGTTGGGCTATTCTAAAGGGATTAACCCCATGGCTTGGACCAGCGGGAAGGTGAGAGATGGATGATCATGAATAAGCCCTTGTGAGGTCAGGATATGTGGAAAGACATTTGGGTTCACCTGCAAGGGCCTTAGACATTTCTCACTGCCTTCTACATCCCAGCTCGTAAGGCACTGATACTTCCTGGCAATCAGGAAGTTAATGCCATTGCTCTGTATGAGCCCTCGCACTGACCCTTCAGTAGATGCCACCTTAGTGCCCAGGTGGAATGGCATATTGCCAAGAATGTGAAATTGCCCTTGAAATACAGACACTTGGTTAATGCAGTAACAACATGTCTTGTGTGTTCTAAACAATGCCCAAGGCAATTGCCAAAAGACTCTAGGGCCGTTCACCGGAGTTCCCAACCGATGAGGGATTGGCAAATTGATGATGTTGGCCCTCTCCCTCCAAGTGAGGGTTCTAAATATGCCTTGGTTTGTGTCGACACTGTGTCTGGCCTAACCCAAGCATTCCTCTGTCACTGCACAAACCATTGCCACCACTAGGGTATTAGAGAAGCTAAGTACCATGTAGATACCCTCATCAAATAGATAGTGATCAGGGGTCACATTGCAGATGTCATGATGTACAAAACTGGGCAAAATAGTATGATATCAAATGGAGGTTCCATCTTCCCTGTAATCTGCAAGCAATAGATTAAATTACTAGAGGGTAAAACCACCTTGCCCAGGTAGACTAAGGTACTATCCCATGTTTTCTTTTATTTTTATTTATTTATTTATTTTTTTAAAGATTTTATTTATTTATTTGACAGAGAGAGAGTTAGCAAGAGCAGGAACACAAGCAGGGGGAGCGGGAGAGGGAGAAGCAGGCTTCCTGCCAAGCAGGGAGCCCGATGTGGGACTCGATCCCAGGACCCTGGGTCATGACCTGAGCTGAAGGCAGACGCTTAACGACTAAGCCACCCAGGTACCCACTATCCCATGTTTTAATACATTTGAATGATCAACCAGTAGCGCCTGCTGCTCTGTATGCCAGACTGAGGACCTGCTGAGATACCCAGTACCACAAAGGTATGGGAATTGTGGGAAACAGCCCTCCCCCCAACTGTCACCATGGATCAAAGTGCTATGCTGCTGAGAATACCAAGTCCCATGATGTCTGGGAAAGGTGTTACTGGAATTTGCAATGGGATGTCCCACCAGAATGGATGAATAATTACTTTGCACCCCTGGGTGTGGAGGAACTACTTAATCTCCACTGGGATCCAGTTGTCCTCTGCAAGCTGGACCTTTGAAATGTACTATACCTGGAATGAAGCATGCACCATTGTAAACAGGGAGAAGGTAGAGGTCCTGGTCTGGCATATCCGGCCCCCAGTCCATCTCCTCATGCCTGACCGTGCTGCTTCCCCCAGGAAACAGGCAGGGTATTATAACCAGATCAAATTCCTAAAGCTGCCAAACTCACTCTCCTCTAGGCCAGATGGACACATTCTGTTTTCCACTGGTACGATCATTTGGCCATTGTCTTTGTTCCCACCATTGGCCTGGAGGGCATGATAGCTCACATAGAAGGCCTTACTAAATTTACCTAGGGAGCCTTAAATGATAGCCAACACAGCCTGTCCTTACTGAACACTGAAATGTCTCTAATGAGAAAAACTATCCTCCAGAAAAGGATGTCCTTGAATGTTATTACTGCCTTGCAAAGAGGCGCCTATGCTGTTACCCAAGAGAATGCTGTGTGTTCATACCTGTTAATGCTAATACATTAGCAGAGTCACATGAGGATACAAGTGAATATTCTGAATGATCTGACACCCTTCTTTGGTGACTTAATAAATTGGTGGTTTGGATCATGGGGTCTTTGGTGGAAAAAGTGGTTCTTTATTTTGGAAATCGTTATCTTAATCTGTGTTCTCTTGCATGTGTCTGTATTGTTGTGGCATCTGCCTCCAGGGCAGCCAGGTAGCTGCCACGTGAGTCACTTCCATCCCAGTGAAACTCCTTGCTGCCTGCTCAGGGTAATTTGCAGAAGAGGCCAGGGGAGGGGGAGGGGGCATGTAAGATTTTCCAAGGCAGGTCAGGAGGGGTAAAGTGTTGGAGGAGGTCATCCAGAGGACAGAAACACCAGTTGACCCTCGGGCTAGACCTGGGCAATTAGAAGCTCCTGACTCCCCTCCCGTGTCCTGGAAATGTACATTCAACCCTAGGTTTCTACAGAGGGAGGCAGTTTCAAGGACACAGCCTTGAGCGAGCAATGTGTTGTTGAGACTATCTGGGCAGTTACATGACTGAACCTCACTAAGGCCTCTACATAAACTTTAAAGATTCTCGCAGCTGATGCAGAGATCCACTGGAAACAAGCCTCATAAAGTTCACTTACTTGTTAAGACAGCTACCTACCAATCAGGAGTGGCCAGCCTCTTTCTTCAGTCTTTCCTTGCCTTCAGGTGGGTGCAAGAGGCCAGTTTCAGATCTTGTTAGGGAAGCGCCCGAGTTTGCGAAGCACCGCTCAGAGGCTGTGTTGTGTGGGGTTCCATGCCTGTGGATCTGGTATTCCGTGAGCCTGCGGATAGTGGTGCTGGCTGAGGCTGTGGGCAGGACAGGCACACCCTCCCCTGAAATAGGTATCTGTACCTATGACCATGAGACACAGATGCTTCTTTCTGAGCTACGCTGGACATTCAGAGGCCATGGTACAGTAGTTCCCCATTACCCGCAGTTTGGTTTTCCGAGGTTTCAATTCTCTGCCTGCAGCCAAGTCCAGAAGCCAGTCATCCTCCTGATGGATGGTCAGAAAGTCAGTAAGAGCCCAATGCTCAACACCCGCGACGTTCACCTCATGTCATCTCCTCACGTAGGCATTTTCTATCTGCCGTCAGCACAAGGAGAAGGGTGAGTACAGCACAGTAGAGTATTTTGAGAGCGCACATTCACATAACTTTTATACAGTATATTGTTATAATTGTTCTATTTTATTACTGACAGTCTCTCACTGTGCCTAATTTATAAATTAAGCTCTATCATAGGTATGTATGTATAGGAAAAAACATAGTATTTATGGGGTTAGGTACTGTCTGTGGTTTCAGGCATCCACTGGGGGTCTTGGAAGGTATCCCCTGCAGACAAGTGGGTGCTGCTCTAGCGAAATTGTACTTAGTAAATGGAGGCAGCAGTAGCTAGACCCATCTGGTAAGTGGGAGTCCATATTGGTGGGCCCATATGTAGCCCCCATTTCTGCCGCTGTGACTACTTCATTCATGTGTCTTTCGTGCGAGTTCTGAGGTGGCCAATGACAAGGCTGACCAATGTCAGTTGGCAGAGTGCTTTTGTCTACCTGGTTGTTCAGTTCCTCTACAGTGGTGGGTCTTTTCTGGGGGGTATAAATGTGTGATACAAAAGTCTTTATTCTTCAACTAAGTGTCTGTGTGTCCGTCTGCATGACTCTGCACCAGATATTCTTATCTCTGATCTTTCCGTCTCTTTCTTTCCAGACCCCTGACTAAAGGCCAGACTTTTGGCTACTCTCTAGGAATCTTTATATAGTCTTACTTCTTGGGCTTCTTTTGTACAAAGTAGATGGCCGGTTGTGTTGTTTGCAGCTTTGCCCATTAGGAAGATTTCCCCTCACCAATGTCTTTCAAGTCTACTCGTTAAAAGATAAAATGAAGCATACTAAACATTTTCAGAGTTTATCTGAAAATTTATTGATTCAGATGGCCAGTACCAAACGAGAAATGGTTAGGAGCGTTCCGCCAGCAAGAGCTCAGGGAGAGATTTTATAGAGAAAAGGCAGAAGCAAAGCAAGGCAATTATTGATTGGCTATAGCTGATATCCTCGTTGGCTGTTTGTGATTGGTTGTCCTTAGGTTTCTATTTAATAAACTTGAGGCATATACAGGCTTAGATTTTGGTTTGTTTACATCAGCTGCCATGATCTTGGAGCCACCTCAGTCTAATAGCTCCTCATTTAATTGATTTAACAAGGTGAATGTGGCTTTAAAGCGGCTGCCATCTTTTTCAACTTGAAGATTTTATTTATTTATTTGACAGAGAGAGACACAGCGAGAGAGGGAACACAAGCAGGGGGAGTGGGAGAGGGAGAAGCAGGCTTCCCACGGAGCAGGGAGCCCGATGCGGGGCTCGATCCCAGGACCCTGGGATCATGATCCGAGCCGAAGGCAGTCGCCCAATGACTGAGCCACCCAGGCACCCCTCAACTTGAACTACTACAAGAAATATTTAGGAGACAGAATCAGCAGGATCTGGTAAATGATTCCCCCTCAACTTCCTCCCCAAATTCTTTGCTTCTCCCTAATCTTCTGTATTCTCTATTCCCTCCTAGAATATAAATTTTACCAGAGTACGAATTTTTGCTGTTTATTTTACTGCTAGAGTTCCTGGTACCTAGAGTAGTACCTGGCACAAAGTAGGTCCTCAATAAACATTTGCTGAGTGAACAAATGAATTAATCTCGAAAATTGCTCTACCAATTACCTGGTTGCTTAGACCACAAGTTGCTTAGACCACAAGACTAGTAAGAGTCATCCTCGATTCTCCTGCTTTTGTTTTCCCATTTCCAATCCTTCAGCAATTCCAGCTGATCCCCTGAACAAGTACAAGGGCCAACTTTTTGGTCTCCCTGCTTCCGCTAATCCAATGCTTCCTAAACAGCATTCACTTTTGTCATATTTACCAAATTGATCTTTGTATGATATAAATCAGATCATGTCATTTCTCTGTTGAAAATCTTCCCATGGCTTCCCATTTGATGTAGGATGCAATTCAAACACCTGGCCAAGGCCTGAGACTCTACATGATTTGGCCCTGACCTCCCTCTCCAATCTCACCTCATCCTACTCACATTCAAGCCACACTGGTGTTCTTTCTCTTCCTCAAATACACAATGCTCATTTCTGCTTTTCTGCTTGCTCTTTCCTTGTCCTGGAACATGATTTTTTTTTTTTTAAATTTATGTGCAAATTGGCTTCCTCTTGTTATTCAGGTTTCAGCACAAATGTCTCTTCTTGGCAGAGGTCTTCTTTGGTCACCCAATCTAAAGTAGCCCCCTGGGACGCCTGGGTGGCTCAGTCAGTTAAGTGCCTGCCTTTGGTTCAGGTCATGATCCCAGGGTCCTGGGTTCGAGTCCCACCTTGGGCTCCTTGCTCAGCGGGAGCCTGCTTTTCCCTCTGCCTGCAGCTCCCCCTGCTTGTGCTCGCTCTCTCTCTGACAAATAAAATCTTAAAAAAACAAAATAAAATAAAGTAGCCCCCTCTCTTCCTTACTAATCCCTCTCCATCCCCGAGCCCTATGGTATTTCTTTTTATCTCTTGTTACTATCAGAAATTATCCCCTTTTAAGGGTGCCTGGGTAGCTCAGTCAATTACATGTTTGCCTTCGGCTCGGGTCATGATCTTGGGGTCCTGGGATCGAACCCTGTGTCCAGCTCCCTGGTTGGCAGGGAGTCTGCTTCTACCTCTCCCTCTGCTTCTCCCCCCTGGCTCGTGCTCTCTCTCTGTCAAATAAATAAATAAATAATTAAAAAAAAAGAAATTGTCCCCTTTTAACAATATATTTTCTGGGCTTTTAAAACAATCTCTCTGTTAAAACATAAGCTTCATGGAAAAAGAAATCTTATCAATCCTTGGAACAAAGATTGTATTCCCAGAATCCAGCAAAGTGTGTGGCACACACCAGTGTATACACACAAACATATATACCACAAATATTTTAGTCCCAACAGTGACTAAAAATATCTTTGTTCCAGGAAGGTAGTGAGGAAGAGCTGTTCATCCATGGTCTTAAAAAACCAAAAGAGTTGTTATTAAGGTAAGAGTTGCCCATTCAGGTTCTTAAGTACAGGGGAATGGACCTCATGACCATAATTAGTGGAAGCTGTCATGCTTTTTTTTTTTTTTTTGACATAGTGTTCCATGATTCATTGTTTGCGTAGCTGTCATGCTTTTTCTCTGTTTCGTTACTTGAGACTCAGCTTTGATGGTTGGGATCAAATAGGAAAGCTCATGGTTATCTTGATAGTTTCTTTAGAATTGCTTATAAGCAATGTTATCTTGAATTGTAAGAAACTAAATATGCTGTCTTGAGCAAAAATGCCTTTAAGTCAGAGTTCAGCCCATTTTTTTCTGTAAAGGGCCAGATAGCAAATGTTTTTGGCTTTGTGTGTTATGTGGTCTCAGTTACAACTTCTCAACCTTCCCCTTATAGTTCAAAAGCAGTGATAGACAATGCATAAATGAGTGGGTGGGTGTAGCAGTATTTGGCAGGGATGGGGCAGATTTGGTCAGTGGGCTGTATTTTTACAGTTCCTGCCCTAACTCTTCAAGGAAGCACATTCTCTTACATTCTCTGAAATGTTTAGCCATCTAATCTTTCTGCACCAGTGAAGTGTCCAGAAACTTTGCAGTATAACCTTAGAAAGGTGGATTTCAGTACTGCAGTAATAATAGTAATTATAAGAACAATAACTAATGCTTATATGCCACGCATTGTTTCAAGTGCCTTTCTTAATATCTTCTCATTTAATCCTCATAACAACTATGTAATTTTGGTAATATTGTTGTCCTCATTTTATGGATAAGGAACCTGAAATTAAAAATCTGGTCCAAAGTTACACAGTCAAAAAGTGGCAGAGCAGCGGCTCAAGGGTATCTTCTGATCTCAAAGAACATCTTAACCTCAAGAATATAACACCTGCTCAAAGAGCAAAGGTTGAAGCTCCCTATTAAGAGAAATCATACAGAGGGGCGCCTGGGTGGCTCAGTCGTTAAGCGTCTGCCTTCGGCTCAGGTCATGGTCCCAGAGTCCTGGGATCAAGCCCCGCATTGGGCTCCCTGCTCCGTGGGAGCCTGCTTCTCCCTCTCCCACTCCCCCTGCTTGTGTTCCCTCTCTCGCTGTGTCTCTCTCTGTCAAATAAATAAATAAAATCTTTAAAAAAAAAAGATAAATCATACAGAAAAGGGGTAGATAACTCTTATGGAGTTTTGAGTTGGGCGAAGGAACGGTGGAAAGTTTATTGGATGCCTCCTTTTGTCTATTGGGAAAAGAACAAAGATGTGACCTATTTGGGTTTTGCAGCTATTGGTAGATTAAATTAGAATGTTTAAAGTCTGATAATCAAACCCCAACTTGAAAATCAAAATAATCCTCTCTAGGTGTAAATATTCTGCTCTTTCCAGGTACAATATTTGTATATCTTTATTTAGAATTTTAAAATACTTAGAATTTTAAAATTCACCATTGTATCTTAAGGGAAGGACCTACTAATTTATAGGTAAAAACACTGATGGTATATTTTTCATATAGCACAGATGATATGTGATATATGCTCATTTTTTAAAAGATTTTATTTGACAGAGAGAGAGCACAAGCAGGGGGAACGGCAGGTAGAGGGAGAGGGTGAAACAGATCCCCCACTGAGCAGGGAGCCCGATGCGGGGCTCGATCCCAGGACCCTGGGATCATGACCTGAGCCAAAGGCAGACGCTTAACTGACTGAGCCACCCAGGAACCCCATATATATTTTTTTTTGAGAGAGAGAGAGAGAGAGAGAGAGAGAGCGAGCAGTGAGCAAGTGCAGGGCAGGGGAGGGGCAGAGAGAGAGAGAATCTTAAGCAGGCTCCACAGCCAGCACAGAGCTTGGTGCAGGACTCCATCTCACAACCCTGAGATCATGATCTGAGCCCAAATCAAGTCAGACACTTAACTGATTGAGCTACCCGGGTGCCCCGCTATATGCGCGTTTTTAAAAATCGAAGCAGCGTGGAAGAATATAAGTCAACTCATTCTCCACACGCCTCATCACTGGCTAAAAATATGTTATAACCTCAAAGTAACTGATATACATGTTGCCATTTTGGTCTGGCCCGACTTCAGAAAACAGCACGCGAGAATCTCATTTTTCCTCTCACTGCTTGATTCCACCCTAGCCAAGCTCTGTTAACTATGGTCTGATGGCGAACAACCCACCTGAAGATCTCCTTGATTTCCCAGGGTTGTGCGGTGGGCAGACTGGGAGATTTGGACTCAGTAGACCTAGATTGAAATCACTGTTGCTGGGCCTTGGTTTTCTCATCTGTGAATGGAGTCAGTAATACTACTTGTGCAACAATGATTTTGAGCCTCAGATAGGTTGATCAGTAATACACTGAGTGTGATCATCTGTATGAAAAGCGGCTATTATGTTGAGAGACGAATATGGTCTTTTCCATATTAATGAATTCTCCAGGACCTTTGTTGCTACATCCAGAAAATTCAATTGCTTTTGGATTTTATCATCATTTTTATATTTTATACCTATATTTGTTTATTATTACTATTATAGTATCATCCTTGAGACCTATTATTAAATGGAGGAAAGCTTTGTCAAGGTAAAAAGCACCATATCCAGACTTCAGGAATTTCCCCTAAAATAAGCGTTTTGAAGTGTAGAAATGTTAACAAAGAAGCTTATGAAATTCCTGGTGAAGGGATGAAAGGTTGCCTCTCTTGGCTGGCTCAGGCCCACCCCTTCCTAGCAGCAAGGGGGATTAGATGACCTCTCAAGGTTCCTTGTAGCCTGGGTTTTGTTTTTTGATGTCTATTTAAAGATTATGCTAATACTGCTGATGTGAAATCCTTTGGACACAGTGGTGGTTGAAAATACTGGCTTCTGACCTGAATCTATGCCTGCCTGGTTCAAATTGTATACTTGAGATTAGCAGGACTCAAACGCTCATGTTTTATACAAGCCATTGGGTCTTTTTTCTCCTCAAGAAGATTTTTTCGTTGTTGTATTTTGGACGAATGCAAGAGGGAGAAGGTTGATTAAAAAATGCATTCAGATACAGAGGAATTTAGATTATTGTAATAACTAAGCTTAGTTATCATATTGCGGTTCAGAAAGATGAATAATAATGTAGAATGCAAAGATCCAGGAGGTAATCCTCCCAGACTAGACATTACTGGAGCAGCATATTAACTAGAAAAGAGTCATTGTTAGTAGAGAACAGAGAGAGAATTCTACAAATCCCTAGGCATCTTATACCTAGTAAGTAACTTGTATTGTATTTTAGGAGACTGGGCTCTGGAGCCAACTAGCCTGGGTCAGATACTGGTTCTGACCTTTTACGAGCTGTGTGACTTTGGCTATTTATTTAACCTTTTTGTATCTCGTGCTCCTCATCTGTAAAATGGGGATAATAATAGTACCTACTTCTTAAGGTTGTTTTGAAGATTAAATGAGTTAGTACATATAAAGCGGTTAGCACTGTTTCTGGAATATAATGTGTTCAATAATAGTGATTAATTCAGGATCTTAAGTATTATTGTGTTTTGTTTGTTTTTTGTCTTCTTTTTTTCACCATTTTCTTTACCTTTATGATGGGAAATAGCAAACATTTAAAAATATAGAGCAAAGTATAATAAACTTTCATGTACTCATTAGCAGTTATCCATT
This sequence comes from Halichoerus grypus, assembly GCF_964656455.1. NCBI lineage: Eukaryota > Metazoa > Chordata > Mammalia > Carnivora > Phocidae > Halichoerus > Halichoerus grypus. The sequence continues at coordinate 138,231,372 of NC_135712.1, forward strand.
TATGGGCAATCTTGTTTCACCTAAATGCCCATTCATTTCCCCTACTTGATTATTTCGAAACAGATTTCATACATCATATTACTTCACATATAAATATTCCAATATGTATCTCTAACACAGAGGTAGCGAATTACAGCCTAATGTCTGTTTTACAATAAAGCTTAATTAGAACATAGTGAAGGGGTGCAGAATATTCCATGGGGCATAAAAATTATTTTGAGCTGAAGTCATTTGAGAATAGGCTTTTCTTCTGTCAACTCCGTTATCTGCCTAAGAGCAGAGTCTCCCAAAAGAACTCAACTCTCATAAATTCCCTCCCCAGGGATTTCAGCACAATGAAAGATTGATTCTTATTACAAAGAAGTTGGAACCACATCTAAACAGACATTGTCACAAAACTATCATATCTGTCATCTATTTTCCTAAGGGCCCATTTATCTTTCCTAAAAGTCATTTGGTTTCCCATAAGTGTCCTTTGCCCCCCCTTCCCTTATTAAGGTGATACATAAGTCCCAAATTCTGACCACCTCTTATGTGTGTGAACTCTAATGTACGTGAATAAAAATCTGTCTTTCCTAATCTGTTTTTCATTCAGTTTAATTCACAAGCCCCCATTAAAAGAATCTAAGAGTATAGAGGAAAAGATTTTCTTTCTCAACAACAGTGATGCCTATTCATTTACTTATGGTGGATGGTTGCTTTTGTTCTATAATGGTGGAGTTGTGTAGTTGTGACAGAATGTTTGGTCCACAAGCTTAAAATATTTTCTATCTGACCCTTTTTAGAAAGTGTTTGTCAACTCCTACTCTAAATGACAGGGATACTCTCTTTTTCTTTTAAAAACATAACCACGATCCATTTTCACACCTAAAAGCATTAATAATAATGTGTTAATATTATCAAATATCAATTGGCGTGAAAATTTGCCCAAATAGCTCATAAATTTTTAAAAATATGGACTTATTGAAAAACAGGATCCAAATAAGGGTTAATACATTTGGAAGAGGTAGCTCTTAAGTCATTTTCAATCTAAAGGAGTCAGTCTCTTTCCTCCCTTTTCCCCTTGCAATTTATCTGTTAAAGAAGCAGATCATTTGTTTTATAGAATTTTACACATTTGTATGTTGCTGGTTGCAAGTCTGTTGTATTATTTAACATGTTCCTGTATCCTCTAGATTGCCTAGAAATTAGTGGTTAGAACTAGAGACTTGACTTGATCCAAGTTCACAAGAACACACACCTTTCAAGGATAGTATGTACCTTCATGAGTTAGCACATAACGGCTCTCTTTTTGTGATGTTAGCAAACAGGCCAAGTTTTATAAATTGCTAATTCTGAATAAAAGTCAGCAGTGGAGGCAATGTTTCTTTGAACAGGGCAAGGCCCACCCACTATAATTTTATGAAATGATTTGTATTTATCTTTACTGATTGGGCATCATGGCATCTGGAAATAGGTGGAGATGAGCAGACCTTCACTGGGGCAAACCTCTGACTTCTACCCATTCTAATCACCTTAAAATATATCTGGAATCTATCCGTTTCTTGCCATTTCCCAGGCCCCTGCTACCCTGGTCCATGTCACCATTATCTCCTGTCCATATTCACTGCAATAGCTTCTTCACAGGTGTCCCTGTTTGTGTACTTGCTTCCCTATGACACGGTCTCAACTCATCAGCCAGAATAACCCTTTTAAAACCCAGGCTACGTCAAATGATTCCTCTGTTCAAACGCCTCCTATCGTACCTGTACTACTCAAAATAAGTATTGAAGTCCTTACAATGGCTTACCAGCTTCTAAATAATCTACACCCACCTCCATTCATTCTACTCCAGCCCTGATTATCTCTTTTCAGACCCATAAAGGCACCTGTCATATCCCTCCACAGGGCCTTTGCATTGGCTGTTCCCTTTTGCCTTTAGTGCTCATCTTCCAGATTCCTACATTACCAAGTCTCTCACCTCCTTCAAGTCTTTGCTCAAATGTCACCTTCTCAAGAATCACCCTATTTAAATACTACATTCTGCTTCCCACTTCCCATTGCTTATCACACTCACCCTGCTCTACTTTTAATTTTCCAAAGCATTAGTTACCTTCTAACATACCTTATAATTTACTCATTTATTTCATCTGTTGCTTATATATTTGTTTCTGCCAAAAGTTCTTTGTTTTGTTCACTGAAGCATCCCCTGTGCCTAAATCAATGTCTGGTGCATAGAAAGTCCCTAAAACGTATTTGCTGAGTGAATGAATGAATTGCTGTCACTTATGCCTATAAAGAGAACACAAATACAATCCATAAACCAAAGGACCTCTGACTCACATGACCCCTCCTGCAATACTCATAGCTTTTCTTCCTCCCAGCAACTGGTCTGCGTGCCAGGCACTGCGTTAAATGTTTTCCATGTATTATCTCATTTAATCCTTCAAACAGCCCTAAGGCACTGCATTAAATGTTTTCCATGTATTATCTCATTTAATCCTTCAAACAGCCCTTAATCCTTAAGCCCTAAGAAAGTAGATGCTATTATTATTTTCATTTCCAGATAATGAAACTCAGGCCTAGGAGTTTAGCTCCTGCCCAAGCTCACATAGTTTGTAAGATGCAGAACCAGAAATGGAACTCAAATCTGTCAGACCCCTAAATCACTGCTTTAAACCACTAGGCCAATTACTTCCCCAGTGGGTATAATTGCTCTAAGTTTGGCCATTTATGGCAATTTCCCTATTCATTCATTCAACAAATATTTACTGAACACCAACTATGTGTCAAGTTCTTAGGATATATTAGTAAGCCAAACAAAAATCCTGCCCTCACTGAGTTTTTATTACCTTTACCTCTTTTAAGAGCTATGATTCAGGGCCAGGGTAAAGGGGGAATCAGGTAGGCTCCTAGGCAGCATGATCTTAGGGTCATAGACAAAGCTCCCTCATCTAAAATCACTCTCCTTCATCCCATTTTGTCATAATATTCTATCTGAAGTATGTGGATTGACAATACTTTTGGTGAGATTTGAAAGGCCTACCTTATTATTTTTTTTAAAGATTTTATTTATTTGTTTGTCAGAGAGAGACCACAAGCAGGGGGAACGGCAGGCAGAGGGAGAAGTAGCCTCCCCGCTGAGCAGGGAGCTCGATATGGGGCTCGATCCCAAGACGCTGGGATCATGACCTGAGCAGAAGGCAGATGCTTAACTGACTGAGGCACCCAGCCATCCCAGGCCTGCCTTAAAGTACATTTTTTTCTGCTTAGATTCATTTCCACTTTATAGATGAGAAAGCCAAGGCTTAAGATGATTATGAGGCATTCCTTTTTTTTTTTTTTTAACAGAGAGCGCACATGTGAGCAGGGGGCAAGGGACAAAAGGGGGAGAGAGAGAATCTTAAGCACACTCCATGCTCAACTCGGAGCCCAATGTGGGGCTCGATCTCACTACCCCAAGATCATGACCTGAACTGAAATCTAGAGTCAGATGCTCAACTGACTGAGCCACTCAGGTGCCCCGATTATGAGACATTCTTTAAGTCAGTTAGTAAATGACAGAGCTGGGATTTCTGGCTCCAAATTTTATGCTCATGATATTATAGCAAACACTGGAGAGGAACATGGTGAGCTAAGTGGGCTGTGGGGAGTGTTCTGGGTAGCCAGATAGATAAGAGGAAAATTAGAAGATTAAGGGTCCCTGGAAGCCCCAGTCAGCCCATATGTTTTCCTGGAGCTGGGTAACAGGGTCATCTTTGTAGAACAAAAATTACGAGGGCAGGTCAGTGTGTTCTCAGGGTGGTTGACCAGTGAGAGAACTAGGGAAGGGCAGGAGCTGAGGCCCTATGGTGGATGCTGTGCTTGGAAATACCAGGATACCTTACTTCAGATTGATTTCCAGAAGGCACATTGGGAGAATCAGAGAAGGGCATAGAGAAAATCACCCTGATCTGATCCATGGCACTCCACCTTACTTTACATGGGACAGCTGGACCCCACTGAACTCAGGCTGCACCAGGTAACTTTGCCTTGATTTAGAACAGAAATGTCGAAAGAGCAAGGATTCTGTTAGTTTACATTATGTTCTTTGTGTCTACACTGGAGAGGGAGTGAGTAAGATGTATTAGAATGTACAATGTGTCCTAGACAAAGCTTTGGATTCAGAAAGTTTCTTTGAATTCTGGCTCTGTCATGTGCCACACTAGTCATTTAAATTCTTTAAGTCCCATTTTTCTTATTTGTAAGAAGGAATATTCATTCATTCATTAAGTATTCATTAACTTCTATTGTATATAAAGAACTGTATGTAATAGGTGTTGGGGATAAGATAATATATATAAAGTGCCTGGCACATAGTAATTATTCAATAAGTGGTAGCTATTGTTATTGTTGTTGTTATTAGTGTACATAAGTAAATCAGCAATGAGTCTTTTGGAATGGTAATAGGACAGATATTATATCAGTTAGTCTTCCAACTAACTAACTAGAGGCCCCAGCCTCGTATCCTTGTGAAGCTTTATCTGCCGGGGGAATGATTTTTTTCCTCTCCAACTGGAAGTACTACATCTTTCTGTAATGGCGGTATGACTTCTGACAACCCTGGTCAACTGTATCCCAAAAGGAAATTAGGCTGGTTGCACTGAATATCATTCTTTTTCATGATGGATGGTTGATATGGATTTGCTAATAATTTTGATCTGGTAAAGAGTCAGTCAGTAGAAAATTAGAAATTTTAATGAAGATTCCCATTAGCTGTTCCTCACAAATAATGGAGCTATAATCTAACTTAATATTCTTGGCAAAGCAATTCTCATTTCAGTTCTCACAAGTAATTATTATTTAGTGTTTATATCACTTTGTATTTCTTAAGTGTTTTCAATTATTTTTTCCATTATTCTTTGGAAAAAAAAAAAAAACAACCCAGAAAACAGAATCCTTTGAAGCATCTTAGCATGTTAATCTCCATTTCACAGATGGGGGAAGGTGGTTTAGTTCTTGAACAAACACCAATCTGTCCTGTTATACTTACAAAAATAATGCAAAGTTCTCACCTAATGAGTGTTCATGGCCAGCACCTTCTATTAAACAAGAAATATGTTTATACACACATGCACACGCGCACACGTGCACACACACACACAAATAGAAAAGATGTTCTTGGATCAATGATTGTAATACTCAGTAAAGAAAAAAGACTCTTTCTGCATGATTTCTCTCCAGAAAATTCATGTGTTGTACAAACCCAGATTAAAGATAGTGATTCCATCATCTCTTTGCTGGTTTCCTGCCTTCAGAATTTCTAGTCTCCTCCTTGTCTTTTTCTTTATTCTTTTAATTCAGTTTATCAATAATTCATTCAACGCTTGCTGTTTCGCAGCCACACAATTTCAGTTACATACAACTGTAAGCATTTGTTTGTGGGTCACGCACCTGTGGATTGTCTGGGCTGGTTCGCTCCATGCTGAAGGGGCAGTGTCTACTCAGGGTATGTTTTTCTTGTGGCCCAGGCCTAAATGCAACAATATAAGCAATGTGTAAACACATTTCATTTTTATTTATTTATTTTTTAAAAAGATTTATTTATTAGAGAGTGAGAGAGTGCACATGAAGGGGGAGGGGCAGAGGGAGAGAGAGAAAATCATGAAGCAGGTTCCCCAATGAGCATGGAGCCTGACTCGGGGTTTCCATCCCAAGACTCTGAGATCATGACCTGAGTCGAAATCAAGAGGCAGCTGCTCAACCGACTGAGCCACCCAGGCGCCCCAAACACATTTTAAATCTTTGCTGGTGGCACATGTCATTGGCCAAAGCAAGGCACCTATGAATGTTAGACTTAGGGCTGAAACATTTTAATAATGCTCTACCCCCTATGTTAGCCCTTTGCAATGTGATTTTAAAATCTTCTCATCAAGAGGTAGAATCCACTTTCCTGTGCCTTGAATCTGGGCTGACTGGTGACTTGCTCTGGCTAATAGCCTGCTGTGGACCAGACGGGATGCCTATTCCAAGCCGAGTCACTAAAGGGTTTTGCATGCTTCTCTTCTCTCCTTGCTGCTGTCCTGAGAATAAGCCCAGGCCAGCTCGCTGAAAGGTGAGACCACAGAGAGGAGAGTTGAGACCTCCAACGTGTCCTGCTGGAGCCATTGCTGAAGCACGAGCAACCTGCTAGCTGACTGCAGACACAGAAGTGGGCTCAAATGAACTAACTGCCTGGTGGCCCCGTAGATCTATGAGGAATAATACATGGCTGCTGATTGAGCCACTAAGTTTTAGGTGGCTTGTTAGGCAGAAGTAGTAACTTCAACACCCTGACCCTCCCCATCTCGGGCTCCTAGTACCATAGTGTCACTTTCCCAGATCCTTCATATTCTTGGGGCAGGCTACAGGTGATAAAATATTTGCTGAAGCCTTCTCCTATTCCCCAAAAAGTGTCTCCACGGTCATGAGATTCTTGTGCCCGAGGGATACACAAACCCAGGGGCTCTTCCACAGTAAGCAGGTATAGTGGGTAGCTATTTCTTCAGGAAGATTATAGGATACTAACTGATTTTGGAGAATGTATCACTGATATGATAAAAAGGAAAGCAAAGCACACAGTGTTTTCTGTTCAAGCCGACAGATGCATTCTGATTTCTATAACAACAGTAATTAATTTTAGCTGGGTAGAAAATCCATTTTTCTGTGAGGAATCAGTGAGCTATAGGGAAATTTGTCTGTAGCCATTGTTTGGAATTTTAGTCTGCATGTAGGAGGCACAGTAATTTTACAATGACAGCTAATATACAGGGAAACTACCCCAAGATAGAGAAAGCTATTTGGCACTATTGTGTATTTCTGGAAATATGTGATAATGGGATTGAAATCAAATTGGAAGGTAAGAGGCTTGGTATCAGAGCTCTACTTTTTTCTCCCCTGTTTTATTTTATCAGCATTAAAATGCAATATAAAAAGAGAAATGTAAAGAGATAAGTGTGGTGACTTACAGTTGAAATTTTTACAATTATTGACCTTATTGAAGGGCATGATCTTTAGGGTTTGAGGAAAACATCCTTTTATGAAAGTGTCAGGGAGATGCTCTATTTCTGCAGTTATTCTATAATCCCACTGTAAATTTTCTGTGGTTTAGTGTTTTGTTTTTTTTTTAACATTTTATTTATTTATTTGACAGAGAGAGAGCACAAGTAGGCAATCAGGCAGGCAGAGGCAGAAACAGAGGGAGAAGCAGGCTCCCCACTGAGCAGGGAGCCCGATGTGGGGCTCGATCCCAGGACTCTGGGATCATGACCTGAGCCAAAGGCAGATGCTTAACCGACTGAGCCACCCAGGTGCCCCTGTGGTTTATAGTGTTTTGTTATCAGTATTTTTCTGCTCCTAACTGAACTCTATTATAATAGACTTACTTTCACATTTGTGGACAAGCATCCCATACTCATTTTTATGGTGCACTACTGTGGTTGAACTATGGTGGTGGTTCTAATCAGTCTATTAAAGCGGTGGGGAATATGTCACAAGTGAAATCTGTATAAACTAAGAGCTACAACAGAATGTTCCATATTGTTTTTATATGCACCGATAAACCTATTCATCTACTTGGAAAAAGTTTCTCAGATGTGGTGGTGGATTTGCACTCGTCATGGATATTCACCTCATGTCCCTGCTGGACGGCAGGGACATTCTTTTTTGTTGTGATATCAGAATTCAGCCTGTATAAACATTGAATAAGTGCCTCAGTCATTCTGGGGTTACCAGAGGATCAGCTTCCAGCAAGCCTCTTTGTAGAAGCAATGGGAACATGAGGGATCCAGGTCGTCTTTGCCTACAGACCCTTACTTGTAAGTTTTCCCAGTATAAAGTCTTTGCTTTCAAGTATTTCGAGTGATATTTTGGAATTCTTCCTGAACCTTTGAGCTTGATAGGGAGTTAATCACAAAGGGACTCAAGTTGCATGATTACTTCTTTCTTCTAAATGACTCATTAAGGGGAGAACATAAATATTTCTACTAAGAATGTGAGTGTAGAAACTTCTGTGTTTTGTTCTTTGCTCTATCACCAGCACTGGGAATAGTACCTGACACTATTGAGTAGAAGCTCAACAAATAACTGTGATTGAAAAGAAATTTGAAGAGGATTGAGACCAAGAAGTCTAGGTGAATTGTCATACTAGCTGAAGAAACTCTGAACAGTTACCTCTTCCTTATATTCCCTGGCAGAAGACTACTGCCTTGGGGAAAGAGGGTTACATTATCAGTTTTGAAGATAAATGGGCTTTGTGCTTCCTGTCACTTTTTATTTACATGAATCCTGGTCCTCCCCATCCTTTTAGGCTCATGTCAAATTCAACTCCAACTCCAATGTATTCTTTTATGATTACTCCTCTCACGATCTTCCCTTTATCTAAACACATGGGATCAGATATGCCTGTGGGACCAGAGTAAGTTTGATATGCCTCTTGTGCCTGAGAATCTTGTTAAAATGCAGATTCTGATTCAGAAGGTATGGGGTGTGGCCCAAGATTCTGAATTTCCATCAAGCTCCCAGATGATGGTGCTGCTACTGGTCCACGGACCACACTTGGAAAATGAAGAAGGAAGATGGTTGACATTTAAGGAACAACAATTAAATAATAGGCAAAGGAGAAAAAAAAAAACTGTTAAAAGCCAGAAAAAGAAGAAATCAGAAAGTTACTGGTGTCGTGGAGTCAAGTGTGGAAAGATTTTCATGACAGAGGACATGCTTAACTTGGTCAAATGTTGCTGAGAAACAATAACAAAGATAGAACAGGCTGTGTTGGATTTTCCAGGAGGAGGTATCTTCGGGCAGTTTTAATAGAGTAAGGAGGGTAGATTGCTACAAAGGGATGCAGAGAAAGCAAGCAGTAGCAATAATTGGATGTGTATAATTTCAATACAATAAAAGTTTGAACTTTAGATGCTGAAGAAACAGAGGAAGCAGAGAAGAAAGGTTGGATATGCAAGGGGTGATGTGATTGATGGAGAAAAGCCTGACAGAGGCAAGAGGTGACTGCAATTAGATTTAGACAAGAGGCCAAAAAGGATGGATAAAGGTTGAAGCCTGGAGTTTGAAGGAGGAAACAGGGGTAGGGAAATGGGGTTCTTATGTAAGGCTTCCATTTCTCTATGCAGAAAGGTTGGGGTTGCCCAGGGAGGAATGACAGAAAAAGGTGGTATGCAAAGGTAGTAGACCTAAAGAAAATGGTGAAGATATGAAATTGCTTTTGAGGACAATGGCAAAGGGAATTGATCAGGGGCAGGCTCTTTTGGGTAATACTGCGTTTCAAGTTGAGATTTGAAGCCTTGAATTTGTAAATGATACCAATGCTCAGAGTTACAGGATTTTTCTCCAAGAGAGAGCTCAACAATCTGGGTACAGGTGCAGAGAAGATGACTCATTGCTGTGTGTTCGCTGGGGAGGTGTAATAGTCCACAAGAGGTGTTTCAGGTTCTTGGCACACATGCCTGGGTGCACCCACACCCACACATAATCTTGGAATTGCCTTTTAATATCAAAGATGGGATTTTTATTTATCATATTGGTAAATGAGTCTTTGGATTAGGGAAAATCACCCTGATTCCCAGCTCAAAGAGTAACAGGGAGCTGCCACCAAAACTTAAAAATCAGGATATTTTATTCTCTAGACCTTTACTATTTAATATGGTAGCCTCTAGCTACATGTGGCTATTGAGCACTTAAAATATGGCTAGGGGCACCTGGGTGGCACAGTTGTTTGAGCGTCTGACTCTTAGTATCTGCTCAGGTCATGATCTCAGGGTCGTGGGATCAAGCCCCACATCGGGCTCTGTGTTCAGTGCTCAGCATGGAGTCTGCTTGGGACTCTCTCTCCTCCCTTTACCCTCCCCTCCCCCAAAAAAAATAAATCTTAAAAAAAAAGAAATATGGCTAGTCTGAATTGAGATGAGCTGTAAGTATAAAACACACATGGGATTTCAAGACTTACTACTAAAAAAAGAACATCTTACTAATAATTTTAAAATATTAATTATATGTTAAAGTGATAAGATTTTGGCTATATTAGGTTAAATAAAATTTGTTGTTAAAATTATTTTCACCTTTTATTTTACTTTTTTTTTTTTTTTAAAGATTTTATTTATTTATTTGACAGAGAGAGACACAGCGAAAGAGGGAACACAAGCAGGGGGAGTGGGAGAGGGAGAAGCAGGCTCCCGCTGAGCAGGGAGCCTGGTGCGGGGCTTGATCCCAGGACCCTGGGATCATGACCTGAGCTGAAGGCAGACACTTAACAACTGAGCCACCCAGGCGCCCCTTATTTTACTTTCTAAAGTATAGCTACTACTGGAGAATTTAAAATTAAATTTGGCTCACAGGATATTTCTATTGGATGGTGCTGCTCTAGATTGTTCTTTGGATCAATTAATCTTTATTCTCAATTACTCTTTATTTCTGCTTGTTATGTTAATCAGTGTTCTAACGGTATAGATAATCCAAATCTTTCCTGAATTCTCCCTGCGTTCAGATGACAGCTGATTTTACTGCCCACTTTTTGCTTGCTACCATCTGGAGGAACAATTGAGTCACATTCCCTTGGGTTAACCAGCGAATATTTGCCAGAAGTCATTTGGATGGGCATTAAGGAGGGCACGTGATGTGATGAGCACTGGATATTATACGCAACTGATAAATTACTGAACACTACATCTGAAACTAATGATGTACTCTATGTTGGCTAATTGAATTAAAAAAAAAAAAAGAAGTCATTGATTGGTAACCTGCCAGTTATGCAGAAGCTAAAAGCCTGACCCAAACAATGAAACTAGTTATTTCTGTGTGCTGAGCTGATTCTCTCTTATGGAGATGGACTTTTCTTAACATTCATACAGTAAGTCCAGAGCAGGATTCTGATTGGCCCTCCATGGGTCACATGCACATTCCTGAACCAGTCACTGGGGTCAGGAGGGCGTGGCACTTAACTGATTTTGTTTGGGTCACATGCCCAAGCCTATGACTAGTGGGGAAAATTTGTTACCAGAAGAAAGGAGAGAGGAAAGTGTGTACGCTGAGTGGATAAAATAGTAGGTACTACAGTCTGCTGTGATCAGCAGGAAGTCAAGTCTAAGCCTCTCACTTAGGGCAGGCTGTGCCTCTGCTTGTTTGACTTTAAGCTGGCTGGAGTTCACTCCCACAAATGTGTGCCACAAAGAATACCAAATCATCCTGAATCGTAGACGACGCAGCCTGAAAACAAAACACTTATGCTCTCTCTGATCCGTGTACTCGTCTAAAGTCTATTTTTTAGTATTTGCATGGTTGCATTTGGCCCTCCAGCATAGAAAGGACTTAGCTGTGAATGCTGAGTAATTATATGCTGCTGTGACTGAACCATTATAGGTTACAGTGTGCAATCTGTCGTAGAAAAACAGCCTTTGGCTTGATCCTGTAATTAGTCCATATTTGCTGTAATTATGTTCCAGAAAAATGTCTCTTGGCCCACTTTAAACATATTTTAAGAAGACTAAAATCCATATTGTTTTAAAATCATGTTCTACTATTTTAGGAAAAAAGTAATGCTTGGAGTTGGTCAAATGAGGCTTGTGAGTTCTCTTTGGTAGGACGATAATCTGGAGATGTAAGGAATTTAATTGCTTCTCTTTGTCAGCAGATTTTGATTTTGTTTTTATGGTATACGTATCTTTACCTGTTGATTTCGAGATTTGAGGACTTGATCTGTCGACAGTCATTGAAACAATGTGAGAATATCTTTAGTTTCAACTTGCATTTAAGTTGATTTTTATAGCTGTTTACTATTCTCCATTGTTCCTCCCTTCGTTATGCCATCCCTGTCAGGAAAGTCATGATAGATAGAGAAAGGAAGAATTAGAGACATTAAGAAGTTTTTCTAAGGTCATACAGATAGTAACTCGCAGAGCTGGGACTTAAACCTATGCCTTCTACATCAAATATGATACTTTTGGCTCATTATGACAGGCTACCTAGCTAACAGTGGTGTAAACAAAAAAGACATTTAATAATCTCACATTAAAAGAAGATTGGAAACCAATGGTTCTAGGTTAGTTCAGGGAGCTAGACTGATGTCTCTGATTCTCTTGATCTTTCCCTCAAAGCAACAAGATGATTGCAGTAGCTCCAAACATCACATCTTCACATTACAGAATCAATCTAAAGCAGAAAGAGAAAGATAGGAGACCTCTTTTTCTCTCTCAGTCTCTCCCTCTGCCTCTTCTTTTTTCTCTCCCTTCCTTCTTCCCTATTTCTCTCATTCTCTGTTTCTCTCTCTCCCCTCCCCCCTTTTTCCTTGATTTTGTCTACCTCTCTCTCTGTCTTTTCATCTCTCACATTCTTTCCTTCTTCCTCTCTTAGGAGATACAGCTTTCCAATAAATAATTCTGCAAATATTTATCTATATATCTCATTGGCTAGAACTTGGTTATATTTTTATCCCTAGTAACAAGGAAGGCAGGAAAATAAATATCTGGCATTTTTAGTCTCTCTCAGTGGAGGCAGATTTTGTTGTAAAAGATGATAGTATTGCAAAACGAATGTGTGGTTTGGTAGCCATGTCTACATCTCTGTACTCCAAAGTCCAGTGCTCTTCTAATTTTATCTCATCAGATTTATTTTTATTGCTTAGAAATAGAAATAGAATTTATTCATTTATTTAGAAACCACTTCTCGAGAGTCTACTCTTTACCAGACAGTGTGGTAGGGGTTCTGGGGCTTCAGTGATTAATAGATACTGTTCTTGTCTTTAAGGAATATACAATCAGTGAAGGAAGGCAGGACCTGAATGGTCTTTAAGGAATATACAATCAATGAAGGAAGGCAGGACCTGAATGAAAATGCTTTAAATGTAGGTCAACATCTAAATGCAATTGTACCGAAAAACTGAACTATAGAATTTTAGAGTAAAGAAGCAAATATTGCCTTCAATTGGTATTTGGTATTCAAAAACTAAAATGAGTGTATCACCAATTCAGTATTCTAGGAAGCCTGGCCGCAATATAGTGTTTGGTAATGATGCAAAGTTCTTGCAGTGTATATTAACATACAGGCAGCTGGAATCCCTATTTCTGGTGGAAAGTGGAGGACAATGAGTTGAAAATGTGGCAGTTGAATTTGTGTGCATGGTCATAGTAAGCTCAGACTGAGTTACATACATTAGATTCTTTTGAAAACAAACTATATGCAGGAAGTTTAAGTAGTCTTGATGAGTAGTCACCTTGAGATATTGACCAATTTTGGATCACCATACTAGGCTTACTACTTAACATCATTCTTTTTGTTGTTTTTCTTTAGTATACATTTTTTTTGGTGCCCCGTAGCCAGAATGCTTGTAATTAGGGGCATAAAGTTGTTTATTGACTGCGCACAGTTTTTGGAGCAGTTTCAAGCCAGTAGAAGCATGGACCCAGAACACCTATGTGGTCATTTCAAGCCATTGATGCTAACATGATATTAGGTAACATTAGAGGTAGAAATTCTTCATATCATTTTCTACTTAGAGAATATTCCTCAAAATATGAAACTTTTGGCTCTTTGAGAGTAGACTCTTAATCATGTACATCTAAAAAAGCCTCCATGACCCTTGATATAGTACATTGTATACAGTAGGAGTTCAATAAATGATTGTTTTATGAAATGAATGATTATATTTTAGAGGATTATAGCAAATTATTAAAAATGTCTCAAATTTGAACATCTTCTTTTTGGACATCATGACAGAGGCCAATAAAAAATTGCATTTATAATACAAATACATGGAGTAGTGAAACAGGTTTGGCTTAAGAATTTTTCAAAAATATTTAATATGAAATAAGACACAAAAGAGTATAAAGTATAATATAACAAATACCCTTGTACTTTCCCCCCAGTTAATTAAAAAGTAAACTTTTTTCCTAAAGATTTTATTTATTTATTTTAGAGAGAGAGGGAGGGGCAGCATGAGCTAAGGGGAGGGACAGAGGGCAAGGGAGAGAAGCTCAAACAGACTCTACACTGAGTGCGGAGCCCAGCAAGGGACTTGATCTCAGGACTCTAAGATCATGACCTGAGCTGAAACCAAGAGTCAGATGCTTAACTGACTGAACCACCCAGGCGCCCCAAAAGTTTGTTTTTAAATGTATATTTACTCTCTTTTTTTGTGGATAAAAACTAGGACTTCCAATCTAAATCTTGACAATGAATCAGGAATAAAATTAAGAAGAAAGGTCTATTCCCCCTATATTTAATCTTAAAGAGGAGTTACTTATTTTTTGAGCACTGTATTGCTTCTGTAAAATATTTAGGCATTATAAAAAAATCAAATAATACAGAGAAAGAAATAAGCATCTGAAATTAGAGTTCAGAGGAAAGTATAGATGACATTGTTTGAGATATTTCTTATGCATATAACATGTGGAAATATGTATGTATTTTACATAAATGGGTTCATACCACTCATTCTACTCTGTAAGTTGCTTCTCCCCTGCATCCCTTTCCAGTCTACTACATGTAGTAGACATCTTTCCATTTAATCTTTTTTTTTAAGAGAGAGAGAGAGAGAGAGAGAGAGAGAGAGAGAGCGAGTGGGGGGAGGGGCAGAGCAGAGGCAGAGAGGGAGAGAATTCTGAGCAGACTCCATGCTCAGCACAGAGCTTGATATAGGGCTCAATCTCACGACTCTGAGATCTTAACCTGAGCCTAGATCAAGAGTTAGATGCTCAACCGACTGAGCCACCCAGGTGCCCAGGACATCTTTCCATTTAAAAAAGGAGAGGATTGGGGTGCTTGGATGGCTCATTCAGTTAAGCATCTAACTCTTGATTTCGGCTCAGGTCATGATCTCATGGGTCGTGAGATCAAGCTTCGTGATGGACTCCACACTCAGCGGGGAGTCTGCTTGAAGATTCTCTTCCTTGGCCCCTCCCCGGCTTGTGGGTGCACTTTCCCTCTCTCTCTCAAATAAATAAATAAGTATTTTAAAAAGATAAAGAAAAAAAGTATCTACATCAATTTTAATAGCGGTATAAATGATCATTTTCTTATATCATGATGTGCTTAACAAGGCCTCTATTCATGGATATTTACATTTCTAATTTTTCCATATTGTAATCAGTATGTTAATGAATGAGTCCTATGCATAGTTTTGTTTTTTATCCTTTTAAAATATTTCCCTGGGTAAATTCTGAACAATGGGTATGGTAGATTGCACCAGTGGCTGGATTTTTTCCCTCTTCATTGTATCTGTGCCCTTTGCCAGGTTACTTTCCAGCACTCTTCCACTGTGAGCAGGATGTAATGTCCCAACTTCGGGCTCAGATGACTTGCTTTGGTCAATGGGATGTTAGGAATGTGGTGCAAGCCGAGTCTTGAAAAGTGTTTTTGCAATTGAGCTTCTGCCATTGCCATGAGAAGGACATTCCTAGCTAGCCTGCTGTTTCCAGGAGAGTGAAAGCAGAACTGGCCCAATTAAGTGGATTCAGTAAAGCTCTGACTAAATCAGAGCCACCTACCCAACCCACAGACACTTGAGTGAGCCTGGTAAGATCAGCAGAACCACACAGCCAATCCACAGTGATGAGAACACTGAATGATTGTCTGTGTATGCCAATGAGGATTTGTGGGTGTTGGTTACAAAGCATTAATGTGGCAATAGATAATTGATACAGTGGGATTTAGCTATTTACTTTTTTATTGGTACATATATTGATTTGTAGTTTTTTAAGCCTTGATATATTTTTTCTGGACTTTTTTCAAGGTGATGAATGCAGTTCAGTGGAAGCGATTTTGTACATCCATTATAATTAGATAAAAGTAAAAGAACCAAACAAACAAGCAAAAACCTCGTTGGTGGTTTACAGACCTCATTCCTATCTTGGCTTTTGCATTTATCTTGGCTATTTTTCATGTCTATGAAAATCATTTTAATTGTAAAAAGGAAGGTGAGTGATTATTCAATTATAGAAAGAAAATGGAAAAGTTAAATTACTAGGAAAAAGGAAAAATCACCAAATTGATAAACCAAATTTATTTTTAAAGTTGGCTTAAAAGATTGTTAATTTACTTATATTTGTATCAGTGTAGTTAACTCCTACAAATGCTATAGCATTTCATTCTGACCATTATTCTAAATACATTTAAGGCTGTACTCTGGCCTCATTTTTCTAGTCCTGTACCCATGGCCCCATATTAATATTTTTGCTGAACTAATAGAAAGTTTTTGTCCATTCTCACTTTAGACTTTGAAATGAGATCATTAGTTCCCATCAGTTAAGCAGAATTGAATTTCATTGCATATTCAGTCCAATTATCCTTGAAATCCACCAATAATCCCCAAACCTCATCTGAGTGATTAGTATCCATGTTTTCTATACCAAGCCTTCCACTCAGAATTGTAATTAAGAAGTAAGATGGACATTTTAAAGTTTCACCTTTTTGTCCCTTCTCACTTCTCACCACTTTCTGACTGTCTTGATTCTTTTAGACCATCCATTGTGCCTGGCTTCTGTACCTTTCCCATTCAATATGAGGGATCTCAGTATGATCTCAATACAATCTATCCCTTCAACCACATCCTCATATCACCATGTTGCCTCATTTGTTTATCTTTCTCCTGCAGCTATCCTGCCAGCCCCTCAACCTACGGCAATCCAACCTGGCTCCAGACTTTCTTCTTCCCATCTACCATCTACACTGCCATTGGTTATTTTTCCAAAATGTGATCACATTCCTCCCCTGATTAAAAACATCCAATGACTCTCTTCTGCCTACAAATTCTGGGCATGGCATCCCAGTCCTTTCGCAATCTGTTGGCCACCTGTTTTCTGGGTTCATTTTTCTGTTTCTGGCTGCGGGGAACAGAGGGAGCTAAAGGGACAGCCGGGGTAGAACTGGCTGTCAATCGAGGCTGGGTGAGTGTGACAGCTTGTGACATTCCAGGCAGGTACCGCATTCTAGGGGGCTGCACTCTGGAGGAGTAAGGGCACAGTTTGAAAGTGTAGGGAGGTGTCTTAAACTGGATTTCCCCTAATTTCCCTTCAAGTTCCTGCAGAACTTGAGATATGTTTGCGTGAAGTCAGTTTATTTGGAAATATGGTCTCAGGGAGCAGGGGTACAGGATGGAGGAATGAATCCGGAAGGGAGGAAAAACCACACCCACAAGGATGTGTTATTGAGTTGAACGAGTGCTAGAGGCATCTTGTGTTGGATCCAGTGAGACTTCCTGAGGAGCCTTATGAAATGCATCTAAGGACTGTTTTCTTGGTGGCGATGCAAGAGAGAACCATTTACTCTTTGACTTCTGTTCCCCACGGTCATGAATGGCTTCACTGATGTTAACTTCCTTGTACATCTGGATTAAGAATTCCATGTGATTTGGAAGACATCTTGGCTTAGCCTCAAAAGAATCCCTGGGCAGAAAGCAAGTGGTATGCAGTGCAGCTTAAGACAGGGCATGTTCTAGTTGCTCTGGGACAAAGGAGATCAAAGAACTAGTAACTATAGAGAACTAGTAACTGCAGCAGCAGCTAAAGGAAGAGATAGGGTTAAGAAGATTCTGAAATGTGCACAAGAAGCCTATGATTCTGGGGGGATATGCTGAGCTGGAGTCATTGAGAGAAACCCAGCTGGAACAAGCTGGATATGAGCAAGGCCTCTGCTCAGAACCTTGCCATTTGCTCATGACCAAAGTCCTTATAATTGCCCACAAGGACCTGATATGATCTGTTTCCCTCTTTACCCCTCTGATCTAATTTCTGTCTTCTCTCCCATCGCTCACTCCTTTCTGACCACACTGGTCTCCTTGCTGAGGCTCTAACATGTTCCTGCCTTAGGACACTTGCCTGGGCTCTACATGAGGCACTCTTCATGATGAGTGTCAGATTCCTGGAGGTCCATCTCTTTCTTCCTTAACATCTTTGTTCACATGCCACTCTTCCAAGGAGGCTTCGCCTGATCACTTATTAGAAATGGTACCCTTTCTTACCCTCCTGATGCTCCTTACCTTTCCCATTTCCCATAGCACTTCATCACCTTTTAACATACTATAAAATTTACTTCCTTATTAAGTTTATTATTATTTTTTCTCTCTCCCTCTATAGAAGGCAAGCTCCACAAGGACTGGCAATTTTCGACTGGTTTGTTGGTAAATGTATCCCAGGCACCCGACACATAATTGGTGCTCAACAATGTTTAATTTTTGAATAAGAAAATAAAACAGCAACACCGAAGTGAACTGTGCCCTTAGAGAAGGGGCTCACAGGTTTTGCCTTTTGTGCTTTTTTGGAGTCCACACAGTTTGTAATCCAGTCAGTAGGAACACCAGCTGCCTGCTCCTAATTGGAGCAGGGACAGAGATGGGCTAGAATTTTAACCATGACCTTCCTTTTATTGAAATTCAAGCAGAGCAGGGGTGGAAACTAAGCAATTTGTTGTCCTAACAGATTTACGAATGACAAACCACAGCTGAGAAGCTTTGAAAAGAAGGCAAAATCTGTCCTAGAAGGGAAAACAATCATGATTGTGATATATTTGATCATGCTCTATTTGTACAATGCTCTAACTTGCTGTTTATTACCTAAGCATTATAATAATCATCTGCAGTAGGTAGAGATTAAGATCCCCACCTAAGAAAGAAGTGTTTATTATATATTTGTATTTAAAGAAAACTGAGGTACAATTCACATAATGTACACTTAGCCATTTAAAGTGTACAATTCAGGGGCGCCTTGGTGGCTCAGTGGTTAAGCGTCTGCCTTTGGCTCAGGTCATGGCCCAGGGTCCTGGGATCAAGCCCCGCATAGGGCTCCCTGCTCCGTGGGAAGCCTCCTTCTCCCTCTCCCACTCCCCCTGCTTGTGTTCCCTCTCTCGCTGTGTCTCTCTCTGTCAAATAAATAAAAAATAAAATAAAATAAAAATAAAGTGTACAATTCAGTGGCATGTAGTATATTCACAAATGTTGTGCAACCGTTCTATGTACTTCCAAAGCATTTTCATCATCCCATAAAGAAACCCCATACTCATTATGCAATCAATCTCCATTACTCTCTCCCCACAGTCCCTGGCAACCACTCACTTGCTTTCTGTCTCTGGGGATTCACTTAGTCTCGATTATTTCCTATAGATGGAATCATACAATACGTGAACTTTGTATCTGGTTCCTTTTACTTAGTATAAAGTTTTCAAGGTTCATTAGGTTTGTGGTATGTATCAGTATTTTATTCCTAGTAATGACTGACTACTATTCCAATGTATGATATACCACATTTTGTTTATTCATTCATCATGTGATGGATATTTGGGTTATTTCCACATTTTGGCTTTTGTGAATAGTGCTGCTATAAACATCTGTGTACAAGTTTTTGTTTGAACACCTGGTTTCAATTCTTTGGGGTATGTACCTAGGAGTGGAATGTACATTTATTTTTACCAGCTTTGTGCTGGGAGTTTATTTCCTGTGAGACAGACACATTAATTAAGGTGGTATTAGATACATTAGCCAAATCAAATACTAAGTAATGTTAAGAAAATTAGAATGCTGAGATGAGAAAGCAAAAATTTCAAATGAAAATATGTAAACCACAGATTCCACATGGTTGCTACAATTAAACTGAGAATTTGACTCCGAGGCACCTGCCAGGTGTCACAGGCTTTTTAAAGTTAGAAATGAAACCAGAAGTAAAATGTTTATACAAGTCATGAAATCTAAGAGATGGGTTTGCCTACATAAAAATGAAGAACTTCTGTACAACAAAAGAAAAAAAAAAAGTTAAAAGGTAACTAGGAAGGGGCGCCTGGGTGGCTCGGTCGTTAAGCGTCTGCCTTCGACTCAGGTCATGATCCTGGGGTCCTGGGATCGAGCCCCGCATCGGGCTCCCTGCTCAGCGGGAAGCCTGCTTCTCCCTCTCCCACTCCCCCTGCTTGTGTTCCCTCTCTCATTATGTCTCTCTCTGTCAAATAAATAAAATCTTTAAAAAAAAAAAAAAAGGTAACTAGGAAACTGGAGGGAACTATTTACAAATTGGTAATAAAAGGTCAATATATAATATGTTAACAGTACCAACAAATCATTAAAAAATAGCACCCAATATATTAAAGGGTAAGCAGGCATTTTGAAAAAAAGGAAGATTTTTTTTGAATGGGGGGGTGTCTAGTAGATTGGAAAAATAATTAAAAAGACAGATAACATTTAGTGTTGATGAGGATGAGGATGAAAGGTCAATGTAAAACAGTGTTGGTGGAAGTATGTATTTGTAAACCTTTCTTGCAGGGCAAACTGATAGCATGTTGTTGGTGAAGAACAGACACACAGTTGACGTAAATCAATGGAACAGAATAGGAAACTTAGAAATAGAACCCTCAGATCTTTGACAAAGGAGCAGAGGTCTGCAACAGAGAAAGAATAATCTTTTCAGCAAGTGGTGCTGAACAATGGGAAATCCATATGCTAAAAAATGAACCTACATACAGACCTTACACCTCTCACAAAAAGGAACTCTTTGTAGTGCAAGTTTAAAATACTAGGGATACAAAGAAAATCCTAAAGGCTACCAGTGATAAAAAAAAAAAAAATTACCTACAAAGAAAAGAAAATTAGAATGATATCAGACTTTTCATCAGCAATACCTGATGCATAAAACAAATGTGCAGTATATTCAGGGTCAAGGGGAGAGTTCTGTGGGCAGGAAGAAATGGACACAACTTATACATGCATCGTTTGGCTATGAGAGGAGGTATTGCATTCTGTAGCTTCTAAGCCCAGACTTAAACCTAGACAGAAAGCTAGAGTGTAGCCAAAGCCTAGGGATGGGGGTACAATTAACTTGTAAGAAAGAGGAGTGAAAGCAGGACATGCTAAGGGGAAAATGATTAGTGCATTCAGTTGTGGCTAAGCTAATTAAGTAATGTGCATCTGGACAGCTGCAATTTTCCTCAATTGTGTATTTATTCTCTTTATACCAATCGTGGCAAAGCAGTTACCAAAGTTATTCATTTAATCCCTGGGCCATACTGTACTTTCTATAGAGCCTGAGCAGCTGACAGGGTTTGCTTTAGAGAAAGCCTTCTGGTCAGTGTGATTGCTCAGAGCATGACAGCTTCTTCTGCTGTAAAACATGATTTGGGGAGAAAGGCTTTTGCTCAAAAACAATGTAGTGTAGCCTAGTCAGTGATTCAAAAAGTATAATGCTGGGAGATGCAATTTCATCATGTGGAAAACTTTTGATGTATTAATCTCATCCACTCAGCAAATGCAGTCTCGCAATTAAAAGCCCTCCATATACCACCAGATGGAATTTTATGCAAGCACACAGAGATGTGTGCCAGGAGAGTGAGGGAAGTCCCAAAGCACAGCTGCCAGTCGTACCTGACCTAGGACTCAAAGAACCAAATTTATACGTGAGTGCTTGCCAGACAGCAGACTTCTCTTTAGCCAATTATGTAAACGGAACGTGGAGAATGATTTGCACCAGGCACAGTTTCGGGTGAAAGCCCCGCTGTTGTAAAGCTCCATCCTAAAACAGGCTACATTGTTTTAAAAGTTGTTTTTTTTTTTTCCTTCCTTTCCACTTTTGATTTGATTTCCCTCACTTCTGGGGAAGCTGTCTCTCCTTCAGCAGTGGTGGGCATACAGAGTAAGACCTTTGTTAAATTGATAACCTTCATAAAGACATAAAATCAGCAGGAATATTGGTATTTTAATCACTCAGTATGATATGGTTTTAAGGTCAACAGGTAGGAATTTTCAAGAATTGGCTAAATAAGGTTTAAAGCAGAGTGACCATGTGCAGTATTTTGTTTTTTTGGTTCCTTAAAGCCAAATAAAATCCCAGAAGATGACGATCATGGAACATTCCGTTAGGACTGTAGCAAATGCCCTGCTTATTTGTGTCCAGAAATTATCTCGGGACCCCCATGCATTGAAAAAGAGTAATTTTTAGGGCAACATCAACCAGACAAGCTTGGTTTTACATATTGTGCTCCTGCCCAAGTTTTCATTTGGAGAAAACTTAAAAAGTATGTGAATAACACCACTGCCTAGATGGAGAATGACTTTAGGAACCTCAATTCAGAGACCACATAGTGACTTACCTGATTTTGCAAAACAATTTTGTTTCCAAATATGTGTAATTTTATGGTTCCCTACTCTCTTTTCCCAGGTGTTTAGCAGTAAAATTCCCCTGGACTGCAATTGTATTTAACAGCTTCTCTTGGGGGGTAGGAAAGGAAATATAAAAAATAGAAGTGGTAGGTAATGAAACTACTAGAAACAATATGACGGTTCATTAAGGAGTTCAGTTATAAATTAAACATACAAAATCAGCAGATTTTTTACATAAAAACAACATATTTTATATAACTGTAGAAATTTATTTGGGAAATATAATAGAAAAACATATTCCATTTATAATGGCAACATAGAACATAAACCATACAGAAATAAACAACCTGTAAAGGTCCTTTTGGAAGAAACTGTAAAACTTCAATGTGGAGCCAAAAAAGAAGTCGTGAATAAATACATTAAGTGCTTTTTTTTTGAGATAAGACTGAATATTTATCATGCTTTTGTTATTTAAATACAAATCATGGACATTTTCTTAAGACAGTAGATGAGTTACAACAGGCCTTGATCACATGCACAGAACCTTACTGAATGGGTATACCTACCTTAACCAGTTCCTAATGGTGAATGTTAAATTGTTTCCAATTTTCTGTATTGGAAACAATGTAACAAGAACTTGCTCATAAATGTATTTCTATATATCCACTTAATAATTTCTAGAAGTGAACTTGCTTGCTCAAAAAGTCTGCACATTTAGTATTTTGGCAAATGCTGTCAAATTGTGCACTGAGAAAGGTTTACCAATATACACATCTACCAATGCTGTTTTACAGTGCCTTTTTTTCCCCCATGTCCCTCTGACACTGAATGTTATCTGTCTCTTAACATTTTTTCTCAGTCTAGTAGATTCTCCCCAAATGCAACTATTTTTTTCCCAAATGCCTGCTTCAAATACAATTATTTTTTTTCCAAATGCCAGCTTATGCTTCAATGTGTTGGGTTTTCTTTTAAAAAAATTGATTTGTAGGTGTTATTTATATATTATGGACATTAAGTTTTTGTTACCTATGCTGCAAATAATTCCCTCCAGTTTCCTAGTTATCCTTTAACTTTTTTTTCCTTTTGTTGTATAGAAGTTCTTCATTTTTAGGTAGTCAAACCTGTCTTTTAGATTTCATGGCTTCTGTAAATATTTTACTTCTGGGTTTCATTTCTAACTTGGAAAAGCCTTTGACATCTGTCAGTTGCCTAGGAGTCAAATTCTCTGTGATTGTAGCAACCATGTGGAATCTGAGGCTACCAGTTTATGACTCCAGCGGCTTCTCCTCCAGGTAAGCAGATCTTGGCTGTAACTCTATGCATGCACCTGTCTCTCCAGATTTCAGGGTGTTATCTGCCTTGTTACCACAGGTCTGTGATGGGTCCAAGAAAAACCATTGATTTTCAGTTTGTTCAGCTGTTTCTTGTTGGAATTTGAGAGTGATAATTTTGAAATCTCTCTCTTTTAAGATTTAATTTATTTGACAGAGAGAGAAAGAGAGCATGTGCATAAGCAGGGAGAGCAGGAGAGGGAGAAGCAGGCTCCCCACCAAGCAGGGAGCCCGATGTGGGGCCTGATCCTAGGACCTTGGGATCATGACCCAAAGACGCTCAACCAACTGAGCCACCCAGGCGCCCCGACAAGCTTGGTTTTACATATTGTGCTCCTGCCCAAGTTTTCATTTGGAGAAAACTTAAAAAGTATGTGAATAACACCACTGCCTAGATGGAGAATCTTTTTACATATTGGAGCTGAAACTGGAAGCTTTTTATTGTAAATTATTTTTATGTAAGTGGTAAATAGGTTTATGTAGATCCAATTTTAGCAAGACAAGGAATTCTGGGTGAGAAGCAGGTCTTGGCAGGGCATGGAGGACTGGCATATCAGCAGTCAGTGGTGTCTATGTAACATCTGAAAGAGTTTTTAGACAACCAAGGGCAGATGCTGAGCGGTTGGATATATAGGTTTGAGTTAGGTAAAGAGCTAGGGCTGGAGATAAGATTTCTTTTTTTCTTTCTTTTTTAGAGAGAGCACGCAAGCTAGTGGAGGGGGAGGGGCAGAGGGAGAGAGACTCTTAAGTAGACTCCGCACTCAGTGCAGAACCCCCCGCAGGGCTTGATCTCATGACCCTAGGATCACGACCTGAGCCAAACCAAGAGTTGGTTGCTTAACTGACTGCACCGCCCAGGCACCCCCGGAGATAAAATTTCTGCATCAGCATAAATGTGATACTGAAAATCTCTGGTAGCTTCCTGTCTCCCTCAGCTGAAGTCCATAGAACTGGCTCTGGTATTACCCTGACTTCCCCTTCTCGTCTTGTTAGCTGAGCTTAAGCCACACTGACTTCTTTCCTAGTTCTTAAATAAACAAGGTCTACCCCTGCCTTTGCACTTGCTGTTTCCTCTGCCCATAATGAATTTTCCTCCTGGTATCTTCCCACACTTTTCCTCCGACTCAAAATCACCTAGTTAATGATGCCTTGCCTAAAATTCCTTACGTAAAATTCAGCCACCGGTCCGGGTCCTCATGTCTCCCTTCTTGTTAAGGTGTGTCATTATCTCACATCCTCTCTGATACATGTTGTTTATGCTCTATTTCTCCCAAGAGATGTAAGCGCCATTGGGAAAGGAACTTTTCCTGTTTGCTTCACTATAGCCTCAGGTTTTAGATCCACATTTGTAGGAGTAAAAAGAAACAGGTGAAAATAAGTTTAAAATGTATTGTATTTAAACCATTCTATCTAAAGCATTATCATTTCATGTAATGTAATCATGTAATCACTATAAAAATTAGTAATGAGATAATTTACATGCTTTTTTATGTTTTTTACATTTAATTTTATTTTAACTAAATTCAATAAATTAACATATAGTGTATTATTTGTTTCAGAGGTAGAGTTCAGTGATTCATCAGTCTTATATAACACCCGGTGCTCATTACATCACATGCCCTCCTTAGTGCCCATCACCCAGTTACCCCATCCCTCCAACCCCTCCCCTCCAGCAACCCTCAGATTTTTTTTTTTTTTTTTAAGATTTTATTTATTTATTTGACAGAGAGAGACACAGCGAGAGAGGGAACACAAGCAGGGGGAGTGGGAGAGGGAGAAGCAGGTTTCCCGCTGAGCAGGGAGCCTGATGCGGGGTTGGATCCCAGAACCCTGGGATCATGACCTGAGCTGAAGGCAGACGCTTAACCACTGAGCCACCCAGACACCCCAGCAACCCTCAGTTTGTTTCTTATGCTTAAGAGTCTCTTATGGTTTGTCTCCCTCTCTGATTTCGTCTTGTTTTATTTTTCTCTCCCTTCCTCTATGATCCTCTGTTTTGTTTCTTAAATTCCACATATGAGTGAAATCATATGATAATTGTCTTTCTCTGATTGACTTATTTTGCTCAGCATAATACCCGCTAGCTCCATCTACGTCGTTGCAAATGGCAAGATTCTTTTTTATGTTTTAAGTATTCAAAGTCTAGGGTGCATTTTACATTGATAGCACACTTAAATTGCACTAGCCACATTTCAAGGGCTCAATAACCACATGTGGCTAGAGGGTGCTGCACTGGACAGCTCGATGAGGCTTGCGGGCTGTGTTAGGATTGGGACATTTTTCTTAAGAAGTGGGATGTTATTGAAGGGTTTTAGGTAGAGTTTAGGAGTGACACCATCAGTTTTTATATTAACACAAATCACCGTGGCAACAGAGTAGAGAATGAATTGGAGGGAATCAAGAGGGTTTGCAGGGAGATTGGGCTAGAAGGCTATGAGACAGATCGGCTGAGAAACAGATGTGGTCTTTGGACTAGGGTGCTGGCCATGGGAGAGACAGAAGAGAGAAAATTCAGGAGACATTTAGTCAGTACATTCCCCAAGGCTTGACAATAATTGGGTCAAGCTAACTTTGTAAGTCAGGTAACAGTTTGATTATAATAATCTTTTGTCCCCTGTAAGAGATCAGGTTTGACTGAAACTCCCTTTGAAGAGTTTCCTCTTTATTTCCAGATATCGGTTATGATTTGTGCAAAGTTGTGGGAATACACTGGTTCCGGTGGCACTTACTTTAGTTTTTAATGGATAAATCTAAATGGCCACATGATGGTGCCAAAACCTTGGTAGTTAGTATGGCTTTTCAGGCCAGCTTGCAAACTCCTTCTACATAAATATTGCCATCTTCACTTAGTTATTTTATTTTAAAAAACAAATTCATTGAAGATAAGTGGAATTTTTTCAAAGTAATGTTTTATTTCTCATCATGTTCTTAGGTCAATAGATAAAACTGACTTCGTTCTCATTATTTTATCCTTGTAAAATTGGAGTTTTCTAAAACAGGGTAGCACATTCTCAGAGTGGTGCAGAAGAAAGTTAAAATTCCATATTTATTTATTTAAGAATGAGGCCAGTAGGATCTGTGGATTCCTTTCGGAATGCAGAAATTTCTCCAGAGTACTTTGGAAGATATACCCTGCTTCAATAAGAGATACTTATAAAGCTGTGAACCCAAGATACCACAATACAATATTTGAAATGACTGGTTAGAGGAAGTACTATGCCCTGTACATAGTAGATTCTCAACGGATATTTTCTAACATGGTGACTGCGAGTATCAATTAATGAAAACCCAAGCCACCTGTTGGCCAAAGTCTGTCTCTTTTTCCAAATTAAGTAGCCAGTTTTTGTTGAATACAAAGCATGGAATAGAGAGATTGTAAATATTAGAGATACAATTTTTAGCACACCTTGAAGACCCCCAAAGAGGTCATTTATTCACTCAACAAATATTCTCTGAGTGTTTAGTATGGGCTCAGGGCTATGACTTTAGGATTGGCAAATGACCCTTAATGCTATTAGATAACCCTTCTAGAAATGTAAATGCCACTAGCACTCACAACCGCAAGAATCATCAAGCATAAACCCTCAAGTCCTATCAAGGTCTAGAATAATAAGTGCCAGCAAGTCCCAAGAAGGCTTCACCATGTGCTGGTTTCACAAAGTGCCAGAAAACACCCAAACTGAGATCGTATGTGCCATTGGAGTATTATCAAGTGTTAGAAAGTGCCAAGATATTGACATCTAGAAGTGCAAGTTCTATCAGCTTCTAGACCAGCGGTCAGCAAACTATGGCCTGCAGGCCTACCATCTGCTTTGGTAAATGAAATTTCACTGGGACATAGCCACACCTATTCATTTACACAGAGTCCGTGGCTGTTTCTGTGTTGTAGTAGCAAAGTGAGGAGTTGCAACAGAGACCTTTTGCCTGCAAAGGCTAAAACCTTTACTATCTAGCTATTTAAGAAAAAAGTCTCCTGACACTTGCTCTAGACCCACATATGCCCCCAATCCATAACCACAGGTATCCTTAATTCCTAGAACCAGATTTGCCTCAACTACTTTAAATCACAGTTGCCACCCAACACGACCAACACCTAGAAGCACAGCTACATCGATGAGTAAACTTAGAGAAAACCGCCTTGGGAGGACGGATTAAGAACTGGCAAGAAAGTCTGTAGACTCTGTTTTTGTATTTCATTCAGAATAAGATTATAGAAAATAGAGATTATAGGTTTTGTCAAAATTCTCACATTAATTGTTCTTGCCTCTAATTGTGACCTTTCTTGGGGATATTGTTTTTGTAAAGGAAGAAATAAAGAGGAGGAAGTATTGCATTTTTCTTTCATATGAATTCTTCTTAGATATTAATTCTTAGTTTCGGGAGTACTGATTTCATTAACCTTGAAATATCAGAATGTGGATAAAAGATTATGAATATAAATGAACTCAGAGTTAGAACTTGTCGACATCTCCTTTAATAGCAATCTAAATGCTGTCAGAAGGGAAGCTGCTGTGGCAAGTTTAGTGACCAGGCTGATATGAGGGCCCAAAGGCACAAATATTATGTCACATAATGCTCGTCTGTTACTTGTTTAATTACTTAATTAATTTTTTGAAGATTTTATTTATTTGACAGAGAAAGAGATAGCGAGAGCAGGAACACAAGCAAGGGGAGTGGGAGAAGGAGAAGCAGGGTGAGTGGGAGAGGGAGAAGCAGGCTTCCCGCCGAGCAGGGAGCCTGATGCGGGGCTCGATCCCAGGACCCTGGGATTATGACCTGAGCCGAAGGCAGCTGCTTAACCGACTGAGCCACCCAGGCACCCCTAATTTAAAAAATAAAAAGGAAAAAAGCATTGCCTCTGGATTTGTGTAGCAGGTTAGAGATGGACCAATGGGGTCCATGAATCTGGAAGGAACAGATTGGCTGATATCTGGGACTTAAAAGTCAGTCTGCAAATGAAATGCCACTGAGAGTGAGCAAGAAATCAAAACTATATACCCAAAGTCCCAGGTGATCCTTGGGTGCCATCAAAGGGAAACAGCAAAAGGCGTAAATTAGAGTCTGAAGTGCTCTTCACCAAGTATGTGGCACTGGGCAAGACACTGAAATCTGAACCTTGGCTCTTCACAGATAAACTGGAGATCAGCATCACTGTCGGATCACCTTCATCACCACTATTATCAATCTCATCATCAACATTTCATAGCATCTTCACTGGTGTTTGGAAGTTGCTTGTTGTGGGTCACCTCTACATAGGTACTCTCTTTTAATTCTCACAGAAGGCATAGATTATGTTCCTCTTTTGACAGGTGGCATAATTCAAGCTTAACGTAGAAGTGACTTCCCAAGGTCACGCCGGACTCAATGACAGAGCTGAGCTGCTCCGTGGCCCATTGTTTTGCCCTGTGCTAATGAAAACTGCTTTGGTGTAACTTTTTTGAAAGGAATGTCCAAAGCATATTAATAATCAGAGTAATCTGGTAACCTCACTTCGGGAATATCAAGGAAATACGCCTATAAAAGTAAAGTGAATAAAGACATTCATTACAGCATTATTTATCATGGTAAATAGTTCCTAAATGTTCAACAAAGGAGAAAGGATTAAATAAATAATGGCATATTACACAGAATCTTAAATATTCAGCATGAGGCCTATTTAGTAATATGGTGTAATGCATAAATCCACTATGGGAAGAACTGGAATATACCATTTTATCCGCATTATGTTGCCAATTCAGTAAAAGTTTGCATACATATGAAAAAAAAAAAGAGTAGAGAAGTATAAAGAAAAATGTCAAATATTTTTTCCTGAGGTGGTGATATTTTGGGCAAATTTTTCTTCTGTTATTGTCATTATAACCTGTACAAAAAGTGAACAAATTTGAAATGCAATATACACATAGACCTGCTCCACGTATCTAACAGAATCATTGTGAAGAGCAAACAAGAGAATATGAGTAACTGGGTAAACTTGATAAACTATAAGACAATTCAAATACTGTCGTTAGAAAGTCAGACCTGTGAGTGAGGAGATCTCTTATATTCAAACTGGAAGAAGCCCTGGGATAGCAAGACAAGCAGGATTGGCTGCTCTTCTTATCTGCTTTCATTGTCTAGGCCAGAGATCAGCAAACTATGGCCCCTGGGTCAAATCCTGCCCACCACCTCTTTTTGTTCGGCCCTCGAGCTAAGAGTGCTTTTTACATTTTTAAGTGGTTTCAAAAAAAATATCAAAGAGTATGGTTTCATGACACAGAATTATATGAAATCCAACTTTCAGTATCCATAAGTAAAATTTTATTGGAACAGAGTCACACCTATTTATTTACATATTGTCTATGGCTGCCTCAATAGCAGAGTTGAGTTGTTGCCATAGAGACTGTATGGCCCACAAAATTTAAAATATTTACTATCTGGCCTTTTACCAAAAGAATTTACTTATCTCTGACAGAGGCCAACTCAGTTCTCCAAATCTTATCCTGGCCTCATGAGATTTTTACTCCGTAGATTTTTCTCAATTGCCCTTACATGGTTATAAATGCTGTCTTTTCTTAATATTTAGATTTTTTAAAATGTTTTCCAAACATTAGGGGTGAAGGTCAGTGGGTGGCTGTGACACTGAGTGGGGTTACATGGCGATGTTTGCTAACCTGCAAATATATGTTCCGATAACCACCCATTGGGAGGTCAGGAGATCCAATCTTTGATCTGTCCAAGTTTGACCACCTGGGCTTCTGTTCCCCCACCTGTAATAATGGAGTTGACCACATGATTTCTGAGGCCCCGTCCAGCTCTACGTTCCTACAAGGACTTGTGTCATTTTAATACTTGGTGGTTCTTCACGGCATAGAGTGTTTTGCTCTTTTTATGATCTTCCTGACTCTGGGACAAGTAACCAATCAAGTTTAAGGCCAGGAATCAAGACTTACATGCCTACCTGGCCCAGACGGGTCAAATAAATGAGAGAACCCACCTGAGGTGATAAGAGGTTGCGTCAAGCGTGGTGGCAAGCTACGGAGCGAAGGCAGCAGCTATAACCAGGCTCCAGCCGACTCTTATATTTTGCTAGAGTTCTCCTATTTTTAAGAGATAATAGAACATATGGATTTTAATATGAAATCTTCTAACGTTTGAATACATAAAAATACAATGTAAGCGCCCCCCCCGCCCCGCCCCGATCCCACCCCCAATCCCTAAATACAGAATGGGCCTCCCAGTCACCATTTTAAGAACTCTTATCTCTGTGTGTGGGAAATTCTTACGTGGCTTCCCACCGAGATTGCAAAGAAACATTTCTTCGGGAACCCCGTCCATCACAATACCCTATCTTTAGAGTGTGACATCAAGCTGAGGTGGCTGACATGTTCCCAAATGGACTTGGGTTGTAGTCACTCAGAACTTGAAGGATTTAAAGAGGCTTCTAGTATCATGGCTCTGATTTGCTGATAATATTGTTTCCAAAACTTTTCAGACGAGTAATCCTGCCCAAACCCTCCAACCACCCCTAACTTTGTACCCACTTTGAAGCTGATCTTTTCTTTGTTTGGTTTCATGCAGTTAGCTAGACAGACTGTTTAGCTCAATTAGAATGGGAGCAGAGAGCCTGGGCCTGCCGTGTAAACAACTTCTAAACACACTCTCCTTTTATTTCTTCTTTTCTGGGTTGTAGGCATATGCAATGGGTTTATTTATTCAACAGATGTCTATTGATTGTCTTTTGTGAATAATAGGAATTGCTGCAGGTACTGGGGACATAACATTGAACTAAATAAAATCTTAGTCTCATTGGACTTACATTCCGGAGGGAGAGATAAGCAATGGATAATTACATATGATGTTAGATATTGACAAGTGCTAGGAAGAAAAATGAAGTCAAATAAGGGGATGGTGCATAGTCTTTGCAATGGTATGGTCCTGGAGGGCCTCTCTCAGGAAGTGACATTTGAGCAGAGACCCACATGAAGTGAGTAAGCCGCTAGAATATTTCTAAGCAGAGGGAACAGCAAGTACAAAGGCCCTGAAATAGATTTCTTGTTGTGTTTGAGGAATGACAAGGGTGCAAGTGTAGATGGAGAGCTGTGAGCCAGGGGAAGAGTTATAGGAAATGAAACTGAATAGGTAGCCAGATACCAGATCATATCGGTTCCTAGAGACATGGCAAAGACTTTTACTTTAAGGATGTAGGAAAGCCATTAAGAGGGGTGATATCATCTGATTTACCTTTTAAGAGGCTCCCTCTGGCTGCTGTAGGGGCCTGAGTTCACAGCAGGGAGACCTGTTAGGAGACTCTTGCAATGGCCCAGGTAGGTGGATGATGGACTTGGCTAGGAGAGGTGGATATGTGCAGAAGGAGTTGGATTTGAATACATTTACAGTAGGTAGAGGTAACTTCTGTTCATTGTTTAGGATAACTCAAAGGCCATTTTCTCCAAGGAAAACTTCTTGTACTGTTCTTCTATGCTAGGCTAGGTTTCCCTCTTCTGTGATTTCTCCAAATAGCCCATGCACACCTCTATTGGACACATGATACTGTATTGAAATGCTCTGTTGTGTTTTTAAATCTGTCCGTAAATTCTGTAGTTTGAGATCCAGGACCATGCCTTATTTCTTTCCAGTGCCTGGATTGCCTGACTCTGACCTTCTCATTGTGTGAGAAAAGTAACCTCTACTTGCTTTTCTATTATTATTTCTATTATTTCTATTATGCCTGCACGTAATTGGTGTTTAATGAAAGTCTGTTGAATAGATATATAAATTGATAAATTAAGAGGAAACATTGTTGGGAAGGAGGAAATTTATAGGGATATAGCTGAATAGAGTATCATACCCCCCAGTAGTGGATGGTAATTTTGGTGGAAAGCTTTCGTGAACCTCAGCGAGCCTGGATTTGCTTCATGGGTCAGGCTTTTCTTGGTGGTCTTCTTACATCCCAGTCGAACAATTAATTGAAAACTTCCCTTCAGGTAGGTAGAATCTCAAGACACCTTCTGTGTCCGGGACTTTATGATATAACAAATTATCAAATATGCAACTTCTGAAGTTTCATAAAAAATACTTTAAGATTTTCTCCTCTTTTGAGAGTAGATAGTAATTTAAAATTTATTGATGGTGTAGGGATAATTATAGACATGCCATTTATCTCTCAGTTCCCCTGAAACCGAAGCATTTTAAGTAATGTGCTATATGTTTGTATAGCCCCACAGCCCATGTGTCAAATTTTCCTTTTCTTTGTATATGAGACATAGAAGAAAAAAGTGTCAAAAATGACCTTACTGGAGAAATGCTTTGCTTGTTGTTCATTTTCATGTGGCAATACTATAAAAGGAATAACATGAATATAGTTTTGAAATGAAAAAGGGAAGAATAAAGTGAGCAGATTTGAGCCAAGGAGTGGGCTGTCAGGGACGAGACTACTTTTCAGGGCTTTATTCCTTATTACCGGCTGCCTTTCTGGATTTGACCAGGGAATGTGGGGTCACATCATAGTAAGAACTAACTATCTTTCATTTGTTCATTTACTCCATCAATAAGTTAACAAACGATGGCCAAGGCATGGTATTTGCATCAGGCCTAGTGAGTACCAACTGGGGGATTCTCTCAGCGAGGGCTGATGTTCCGTTGTACATAATAGAAAACCAAGTAGAGGTTACTTTTCTCACACAATAAGAAGGTCAGAGTTAGGCAATCCAGGGCAGTCATGACTGCTCCACGAAGGCTCTTTCTGGCTCTCTTCTGCCATCCCTTGGGTCCTTGCTTTCATTTTCATGCTTCCAAGATGGCTGCTTCTCCTCCAGGCCTGATATTTTTCAGGTATCCTTTACCAAGCACCGTGAGTAGCTCATGGCAGGCACTGGAATATTTATTGCATAAATGACTAAATGGGGATTCAGTGAAAACATCTGCAGCACAAAAGTGTATAAAAGCAAAAGCTAAGTACTCCAAATTATTTAATAGCCTATCATATCATTGTCAGATGATCTAAGCAATTTACTTTTGCACTGTTGCAGGCTATGTTCTCTGGAAGTAGACACAGACATGTAGTTTGTGGTGCAAGATATTTATCAGGGATTAGTACCTTGAAACGAAGAGGGCCGGAAGCAGCGTTAACCAGGGGACAAAGGTGACATGCAGTGGCCGCCCAGCGAAGCTCTAGGGCAAGCATGGCCTGTTACAGTTGTTTTGCATTGGGTTGAGGTGGCTGGGTCTCCATATCCCTCCCCACCGTCCCAGACCCCTGAGGTCGGCTGCTCCGGGAAGGGCATGGGCTTGAAGGAGGTGGCTCTTTGTAGCGGAGACTGTGAGGGAGCTGAGAGCTGTACTCTGATGACTGCAGTCCTCACAGCTGGGCAGCCAGTCTTCTCCTGAAGAATAACCTGGGTGGCCGTATCTCCCTATCTGCTATTGCATGACATTTCACTTTACTCGTCATAACACGAAAATAAAATAACGAGATCCAAGAAATAAAAAGAAAGAAGAAAAGGTGGGGGGTGGGGGGGGGTGGGGGGACGAGGCAGAGAGCTCAGTTCCCTAGCAGAAAACTCAGCTTGAGGAAAGAAAGAGATGGGTGTGGCTGCAGCAGTGTGGAGGTGCCTTGGCCCGTATAGATGCAGCATCAGTAACGAGGGGTCCTCCGTGGACAGAACTCTCTGCTGGCCTAGCGGGTTTCCTTGGCAGCAAGTCCTATTTAAACTGAATTGACCGGAGGAGCATGGTTTATATGCAAGCTTCCCACTGTTTCAGCTCTAACACCGAGTTTGCAGAGCCTGAGGAGAGCCCCACCTTGTGGTTAGAAGAGGAAGTAGCTCATTTCAGGGAGTGAGTGGTTTGCTTTCTGGGCCTTAAGAGAATGCGATCCAGCGGATGCTTCCTTGATTTTATAAAACGCATCAGTTATTTTTCTCTGGAATTTGATGATTAGATCCATTATCTGTATATGGATACTCAGCAGTGCTTGCTTTCATGATCCTTTCACTTTGCCTTTTGCTCGCCGGATGCCTTCCCGTATGTACGTCCTTCCTACACAGTCCCCTCACCTGGTATGTTGTCTTGGTCGCTTTCTTACTTGCAACTAACCAAGGACTGAGCTGAGTTTGGCTCAGAGAGTATCTGTTCTCAAGTAATGAATGATTCTTGTTAAAGGAAATGCCTACAGGACCCCAGGGAATGACTCAGTAATGGTGTATTTTGGCCCCTTTGGCCTAAGGTGGCAGAAATATTTGGGAAGCGGAGCAGAACAGGAAGCGAGGGGCCAGACTTGCTTAAACCTAACTCAGTTTAATAGAGAACGAACTCATGGTCACCAAGGGGAGACGAGTGGGGGGATGAGTCAGATAGGTGATGGGGATTAAAGAGTATACTTATAGTGAAAAAATAGAATAAAATAATAAAAAAAGATAAAAACCCTAACTCAGTTTATACTGTTTCTATGAAATAAAAAATATAGTACATTTTAAAATTAATTATCTGCATATAGTATGTTTTGTTTTGTTTTTGAATATTGCAAATAATATGTTCCCTCTTCCACCAATCACCCTCCTCAACCATGTGAGCACTCAGAGCTATCTACACCCGGTCATGAAAGCATTATGAGAGGAAAATGAAGTCACTTTGGCATTGACATTCTCAAATCAAAGCTATTATTAAAAAAAATAAAGTCCTTCCGATGAGACCCTGGACATTTCAACAGTAATCCCTTGTTTTTAATGAGATGACCTTGTTTTGGTTTTGTATTTTATCCTTTTTATTGTGTGTTTATTCTGTTGCTATTATTTGTATTATTGCTTTTGAAGATTCTGAATAATGTCTTAATTATTTTGGTAGGAATTTGTCATCAAAAAGCAAATTGCTCTTATTAGAAATGTATGGTTGTGTTTTGCTCTGGGAAGGAATATTTAAAAAGGCTCCACAAATTTATAAATAGGACAGTTTACTTTCAGCCACGCAAGATGAGCTGTCACCTTTGTGACCTCCTCCAGTGGGATCAAAGCCTGTTTGAATCCATTCTGCACATAGACTAGATGAGCAGAAATTATCCCTTCTCTTTGAAAAATTTGCATTTTTAAAGTCATTGTTTTCTGATTATAAAAATAATGCAACTTAATTTATTATGGAAGCTGTGAAAAATAGAGAACAACTATATGTACAAAGTGAAAATCTCCCATAACCCTATGCAGAAAGAGCTATTGTTAATAGTTTGGTGTGTATATGATGAGTACTTTAAATTATTTCTATTACGTGTTATGTATAATATATAATGCTTGTGTATCTGAAATTGTATAGATAAGTAAACATAATCTCATAATTTACCCTTTTCATTTAATTATTCAGAGTATTACTATTTGTTAGAGCATACTTCCTGGTGGTTGCAAACAATTATGACATGTGGATGGATCAACTTTCTTTAAGCAATTGTTATTTTTGGATATTAGGTGTTTTCAGTTTTCACTGATACTTGGATATAAACACGTTACTATTTATAGTCTTTGAGATCTAATTTTTGTCTTAGAATACATTCCTAGAAGTGCAGGTGTTGGGTAAAAAGGTAGACAGATGTTTGAATTTTTTGATACTATTGACTAATTGTGTTCCAGAAAATGCATACCATTTATATATTCACTTGCAATATTAAGAAAGCACATTTCCCCATATCCTCCACAAACCCTGGTTATTGTTATTAAAAAAAGAAAGAGAAGACTTGCAGTTGGATAGACAAATACTAGGGTTTACTAATAAGGATGGACAATTTTTCATAAGTTCTCTGCCCTTTTGCTGTAGAGGCATTTGATGTTTTCTTATTGTATGACCTCTTTAGCAATTTTTTTTTTTTTTAAGATTTTATTTATTTGACAGAGAGAGCACAGCAAGAGAAGAAATACAAGCAGAGGGAGTGGGAGAGGGAGAAGCAGGCTTTCCACCGAGCAGGGAGCCCGAGATTCGGGACTTGATCCCAGGACCTTGGGATCATGACCTGAGCCGAAGGCAGACGCTTAACAACTGAGCCACACAGGCACCCCTGACCTCTTTAGCTATTAAGAATAGTAACTGTCATAAATGTTACACATGATTTCCAATTTAACCTTATTTTTGGTATTACTTGCCTATTAATTTTTCTGTAATGTGGTATATCTCTTTTCCCCCCCTTCATTATCTCTTTTTGGTTTTTAGGTTTGAATATTTTCATTCTACTTGACACCAAAGTTTTCTTCTTGGAAATTTTAGGCCCTAGTAAGCAAACAGGGCAGCATTTTGGGGGTACAAATGTAGGTGGGTAAAGAAATGTATGTTTACCTTTTTTTTTTTTGTATCATACTCTGGCTCCAAGTGGATTATTGTTTCATCTTTGAACTTCTATGTAGTATTAAAAAAATCAGTACCTCATGCCTTTTTACTAGGCTATTTTAATGTGCTCTAATGTTTTTCTAAGAATTTCATGCCAAATCTTGAAAATGTGGGGTAATCATGTGGTGGAGAGAACATAGGCTTTGGACTGAGACACACCTGACCTGGAATCCTGGTTCTTTTTTTTTAAATAATATCAAGAGTTTAGTTTTTATTATAGTATATAATTTTTTTAAAAATTTTATTTTATTATGTTATGTTAATCACCATACATTACATCATTAGTTTTTGATGTAGTGTTCCATGATTCATTGTTTGTGCATAACACCCAGTGCTCCATGCAGTACGTGCCCTCTTTAGTACCCATCACCATGCTAACCCAGCCCCCCAGGCCCCCCAGAACCCTCAGTTTGTTTCTCAGAGTCCATAGTCTCTCATGATTCATCTCTCGCTCTGATTTTCCCCCCTTCATTTTTCCCTTCCTACTAGCTTCTTTTTTTTTTTTTTAACATATAATGTATTATTTGTTTCAGAGGTACAGGTCTGTGATTCATCAGTCTTACACAATTCACAGCGCTCACCATAGCACATACCCTCTCCAATGTCTATCACCCAGCCACCCCATCCCTCCCACCCCCCACCACTCCCAATAACCCTGTTTGTTTCCTGAGATTAAGAATTCCTCCTATCAGTGAGATCATATGATACATGTCTTTCCCTGATTGACTTATTTCGCCTAGCACAATACCCTCTAGTTCCATCCACATTGTTGCAAATGGCAAGATTTTGGGGTTTTTTTTGATGGCTGCATAATATTCCATTGTGTGTGTGTGTGTGTGTGTGTGTGTGTGTGTGTGTGTGTGTGTGTATATATATATATATATACCACATCTTCTTTATCCATTCATCTGTTGATGGACATCTTGGCTCTTTCCATAGTTTGGCTATTGTGGACATTGCTGCTATAAACATTGGGGTGCACGTGCCCCTTCGGATCACTACATTTGTATCTTTGGGGTAAATACCCAGTAGTGCAATTGCTGGTCCGTAAGGCAGCTCTGTTTTCAACTTTTTGAGGAACCCCCATACTGTTTTCCAGAGTGGCTGCACCAGCTTGCATTCCCACCAACAGTGTAGGAGGGTTCCCCTTTCTCAGCATCCCCGCCAACATCTGTCGTTTCCTGACTTGTTAATTTTAGCCATTCTGACTAGTGTGAGGTGGATTCCTGGTTCTACTTACTAATTGGTGGTCTTGGGTAGTTTATGGGATCTTGCGTCCAGTTTCCTCATCAGAAAAATGAGATTGATAATCCCTGCCTCCTGAGGTATGTATGACATTTTAGGGGGGATTTCTCTTCCTCCTTGTCTGTCTGCCTTTCTCTTTCCCTTCCTTCTTTTCATCCTCTCCCTTCCCTCTCACCAGTTTTTCCTTTCCTCCCTTTCTTTCCTTGTATATTTCTGTTGCATGAGTGAATGAGTAAATAATACTTGAGACTAAAAGCTACTCAATAAATAAAAGTCTCCTTTCATCTTTTAGGTCATAGGAATATCTTAGGTCTTTATCTGCTTGAAATTCTCTTCAGTGCACCCAAGATTATGCTTCTTTGATTTCTTATAACTAATGGATTTAGATCATTTGGATTTACTTTGCCCTGATTTTATTACCTTTCCCTTACACTCACTGAAGTTTATCTGTAGACATTTTATTCCTATCACCTTGGCTTACTTATATTCCAGAGATATTTGTTCATCTGCAAATGTGAGTTGTCCCTTCCTTCCTTCCTTCCTCCCCTCCTTCCTTCCTCCCCTCCTTCCTTCCTCCCCTCCTCCCCTCCTCCCCTCCTCCCTCCCTCCCTTCCTTCCTTCCTTCCTTCCTTCCTTCCTTCCTTCCTTCCTTCCTTCTAGAGCATTCACTCTTCACATAATTTAGAAAAATATTAAATGCAGAAGCTATCATGTAGCCTGGGGAGATGCTTTTTAGACATTGTCACTTATTCAGGGCAGCTATTGTTTTTCTCTAAACTAAATAAATGGAACAGTATCAGAGCTACTTTCTGGGGCATCTTCTCAACTCACAAGTGGCTCCTTCACTGCCTCCCTGATGCACAAATGTGGGCCCTGCAGCCATGTTTGCACTATGGGATCCCTGCCCAATACCATTGCTGGTTGCTCCTGATGGGGCCAATCAGACAGTGTCTCTTGGAGCTAAAGACCTGGAACTAAGGGACTCTACCTTTCCCAGAAAGTAAACTCAGGGTTGTGAAGTGGCCCTCATACACAGTTGTGTGACCTGAGAAACAGCAAAATGGGAATGCTAGAGAGAGAGAGAGAGAGAGAGAGACAAACATACAGAGAGAAGCCATGAGGGCTTTTGAGGCGGATCTCAGTCCCTTCTGGAGGCCAGATTGCATTTTTGCACTTGGAGTTCATGAGTTACTCCTTCATCATTAGGACAAATTCTCATTTTTCTTAATCTAGCTCTAATTAGCTTCCCTCATATGCAGCTTAAGAGACCTTTATCTTTTTTCTCTTTTAGCTCAACTATGTGCTATTTGGTTAGGCTTTAGCTAAGTCTTCTATTAGCTCTCCCTATTTGGATTCCAGAAAGTATTCCCAAATGGACTTTCTCTTTCTCCCATTCCCTATAAACTGTTTTCTTCATTGATGATGATTCTCTAAAACCAAATAGAATCATTTGCACACAAGAAGAACATGTCCAACTTGGGTTTGCCTCCCATGAATATCGATCTTAATGACATCCTACCTGGATAAAGTTGAACTGAAATATTTCTGTGTTTATTTTACAAAGAGACTATAGGAGGGATGGCAACAATCTTTGAGCTTGATTACATTTAGTTCTCTCTGTGCATATCCTTGTTCATGTTTCCTAGGGTCTTGCTTTACGCACCTATGCTTTTCATAATTGTAGAACTTGCATTTAGATATATTGTCTCATGCTTGCCAAGTCCATGTTCTGTTTTCTGAGAATTGTTAGGCCCATCTTGAAGCATCCTGTGACTTTGTCCCTCTGATCACAGCTTTTTAGACCAATGGTCTCTTGACTCAAGCTGTGGCATTTGGACTTTCTCTCCTAGAGATTTTAAATGGTAACTCAGAGATGTAAGTCAGTTAGTTGGAGCTGAGTGTTGAAACGGAATGGTCATATCAGACTGGAGCTCTGTAACTGGGACAGCTGTGATCAACCAGAATCTGAAAGCCAGGAATGCTTGTGTGCTGAGAAAAAATATTTAAAAAGACTGCACAGAGAGAATCTGAGATGAGCTATGTTGTATAATAAAGAATTTGGCCTTTGTTCTAGGTTCTGGGCACAGAGCTTCTTGGAATTTCCCAAGTGATAGAAGTGTCTTTGTTATTCATGAGCCCCTTGGATCACACTTGAGTTTATGCAAATGAGATGTCTCAAGGTTAGCCTCTAAAACAGCTTCAGGATGGGGGCTGGCCAGCAAAGAGACCAACTATGTGATTAGGAGGTTGGGACTTTGAGCAGTCTGACCTCTAGGAAGAAGTGAAGGACTAGAAATGGAGTTCAGGCACATGGTCGATGATTTAATCAATCCTGCCTACATAATGAAACCCCCGTAAACACTCTGGACACTGAAGCTCAGCGGAGCTTCCTGATAGATAAATGCATTGATGTGCCAAGAGGGTGACATGTCCTGATCCCATGGGAAGAGGGTATGGATGCTCTGTGTTTAGGAACTTCCCAGACCTTGGCCATTGTGTCTCTTCATTTGACTAGTCCTGATCTGTATCCTTTATAACAAAACTGTAATAATAAACATAGCACTTTTCTGAGTTCTGTGAGTCAGTCTAGCAAATTAGCAAGCCTGAGGGGTTTGTGGGAACCCCTGAATTTATAGCCGGCCAGTCGGAAGTGCAGGTGGCCTGGGGACCCCGATGTCTGGCTGGCATTAAAATGAGGGTAGTCTTGTGGAGGACTCAGCCCCTAACTTGTGGGCTCTGTGCAGATCCAAGATAGTGGCACAATTAATTTTCAGTATCAGTTGGTGCCAGAATAAGCTCTAATATAGCTCCAGAGAATTAAGAAGAATGACTTCAAGTCCTGATGTTCTGTTTTAGCACCTTCTGAGGCTTGGCTATACTTCTTTCTCTTGGGTTCTATGTGGTCTGTTGGTATTTTTCTAATAGACTACACGTTTTGCTTGAGCTTGCTGGAGTTGGCTACTATTTCCACCATCTCTTACCGAGAGAAAATAGAACTTTGAAGGAATGGGACATGATATATGAGGCTGTGATTCACTAATTCTTCTTCAAGTTCATGTATTGAATTTCAAATATTGTAATTCACATTTTTCTTCTGTTTGCATTAGTGAGAAATTAGTTTCTACAGTAAACCCCCACCAATGGAGATTTTTGAGGAAAGCATGATTTTACTACTCTCTGAAACTGTACAACCTTGGTCTACCACTGAAGTTAAGTTTTATGGGCCTCAAAACTTTCTCCAATTTTGTATTTTGACTTTGAAGTTTTAGTGGCTTCTTGTCTAAGTCCAAATTGTCATAAACTCTTAGAATGTGAATGCAGGAGTGGACCCGAGGGATCATCTTTATTATTATTGTGATAATAAAGGACCCTCTAGGTCCCTCTAGGTCCTTCCATGGAGTTGCAAATGGCAAGATCTCTAAGGAACAGAGAAGTGAGATCTGGCCTCCAGATCATATTACTTATTACTGGCAAAGTCAGAATTTGAATGATTTCTTTATTTTACTGAGTCAACAAATTTATTCTGACTTTTCAATGATAAACCTGTTTACTAAGGATTTAGTTATTTTTCTAGTGCTATAAATGAATGTGAATATTTTGTTATAAATTTTTCAAAAATGTGGCTGTGTGTTAACACCAGATCTTACCAGGGAAGCTGCTTCCCATGGGAGGCTGCCTCATCCATGTCTGCTTTGGGGGACCGATGTTCAGGTAAGTTTCAACTTACATCAGTGAACCCTTAGTAGGATTTGAATCTACTTTTTTCCGTGGCTTCATTTGTTTGAGTTTATTGCTTAGTGAATCTTTGCACAAATTCTTATACTTTGAATGAAAATGTCTATGTTTTTCTCTTTTCTGTCTGTGGAGACCTTGAAAGAGAAGAGACTGACCTTTTTTTTTTTTTTAATGTCAGACACTGAGGTATAATTTACATATAGTCCGATTCTCCCTTTTAGGTGCACAGTTTGGTGAGTTTTGACGAAACAGTTTTGTAACCCCACAACAATCAAGTTATAAAATATTTCCATCATCCCCCCAAAAACCCCTCATGCCTTTTGTAGTTGATACCCTCTTCTGACCCCCATTTTCAGATAAACAAAAACAGGGTTTACTACCAACATTACCAAAGGAATGTCTGAAGACATAGTTTAGAAATCAAGAAATACACTACATCAAAAACTAATGATGTAATGTATGGGGATTAACCTAACATAATAAAATAAAATAAAAACAACAACAACAACAACAACAACAAAAGAAATCAAGAAATAGCTGAGATACTCACTATTCTTTCTATTTTTAATTTCTTTAATAATTTTAAGTACATAGTTTATAAATATTTTTAGGTTGTAAAGTTTCCCCTTATTTTTGTATGCTCTCTCTCTCCATCTCATGGTTGTTCATTTCCATATGTGATTTGCAATTTTTGATTGTGAGTTTATCTTTAACTTGGTTTTATCATGCTGTCAATGTCTGAGTTGCAGTGAGTTAGAAACAGCACTTCAACATGATTTTGTTTGCTTCTGTCAGTGATTCATGTTTCATCACTTCTAGACCAGATTTCTTGTGTTAATTTCTTTGCTTGAGATTCCTGCAATGTGGGGGAATCCCTGTAACTCCAGGTACTGACTCTGCGACTATATAACAAGCTACCCCAGAAGCTATGGATTAAAATAGCAATTTATTATTATCACTCACATAGTATTATCTCTTGACTCCCCCTGCATATAGGGCAAGATTGGGTTTTAAAATTGTTTTTAGGAGACTTTCTTTTTTTCCCAAGGTTCCTGGACACTTTGCCTTCCATGGGGACAGAGTCTAGTTTCTATTTCATGGACCGGATGCCTGGGTCTAGTTTCTGGTTCTCTGTAGGGGTCCTGGTTCTAGCATCACTGTCCCCAACCTGAACTCCACGCAGTGCAGTTATCTCCTAGAGCCTACAGTTGGGTCTAATACCACGTAGGGCTGCTGGAGTGCCAGGTTGAGCTATCTTCAATGTGTAATGGGAAGGGGGCCCATATTAGCCCAATCTACCCTGTGTCTAGTGATGTCCCTGATCTCTGTTCTTCAGTGGATCTTCCTTTCTAAAGGGCTTTGTCCAATTTTTCAAACATCTTCCTTTTTCTTTCATATTTATTTAATTATCAGTATGAAACAATCTGCTGTTTTCACTTTGTTGAAACTGAAGTATGGTTGACACACCATGTTTCAGGTGTACAACATAGTGGTTCAACAACTCTATACTATATGCTGTGCTCACAGCAAGTGTAGCTTCCATCTGTTACCAGACAACACTATTACAATACCATTGACTATATTCCTTATGCTGTAACTTTCATTCCCATGACTTATACATTCCATAACTAGAAGCCTTTATCTCTCTTTCCTCTTCATCCATTTTGCCCATTCACCCTCCCCTTCCCTCTGGTAACCACCACTTTGTTCTCTGTCTTTATGGGTCTGTTCCTGCTTTTTTGTTTGTGTAGATTTCAC
Organism: Halichoerus grypus; assembly: GCF_964656455.1. NCBI lineage: Eukaryota > Metazoa > Chordata > Mammalia > Carnivora > Phocidae > Halichoerus > Halichoerus grypus. The sequence goes on from NC_135712.1 coordinate 138,274,851, forward strand.
GTATAAGTGAAATCATATGGTATTTCTCTGTCTGATTCATTTCACTTAGCATAATACCCTCTAGGTCCTTCCATGGAGTTGCAAATGGCAAGATCTCATTCTTTTATTAAGGCTGAATAATATTCCATTGCATTTATATACACCACATCTTTATCCATTCACCTGTCAATGACACTTAGATTGCTTCCATATCTTGGCTATTGTAAATAATGCTGCAATAAGCATAAGAGCTCATATATATTTTCAAATTAGTGTTTCTATTTTTTTTGGAGGGGGTAAATACCTAGTAGTGGAATTATTTGCTCATATGGTATTTCTATTTTCAATATTTTGAGGAATCTCCATACTTTTTTCCACAGCTGTTGAACCAATTTACATTCCCAGCAACAGTGCACAAGGGTGCCCTTCTCTCTACATCCTCACCAACACTTGTTATTTCTTGTCTTTTTGATAATAGCCATTCTGACAGGTGTGAGGTGATATCTTATTGTGATTTTGATTTGTAGTTCCCTGATGATTAGTGATATTGAGCATCTTTTCATGTGTCTGTTGGCCATCTGTATGTCTTCTTTGGAAAAATGTCTATGCAGGTCCTCTGCTCATTTTAAAATTGGATTATTTATTTATTTATTTTTGGTGTTGCGTTGTATAAGTAAGTTTTATATATAGGTATTTATTTATTTAAAGGTTTTATTTATTTATTTGACAGAGCGAGAGAGCACAAGCAGGGGGGTGGGAGAGGGAGAAGCAGGCTCCCACTGAGCAGGGAGCTGATGCGGGGCTTGATCCCAGGACCCTGGGATCATGATCTGAGCCCAAGGCAGACACTTAACCAACTGAGCCATCCAGGTGCCCTCTTTTTATATTTTGGGTATTAACCCCTTATCAGACATATCATTTGCGAATGTCTTCTCCTATTCAGTAGGCTGCCTTTTCATTTCATTAATTGTTTCTTTCCCTGCACAAAAGCTTTTTATTTTGGTACCCAATAGTTTATTTTTGCTTTTGTTTCATTTGCTTGAGGAGACATATCTAGAAAAACGTCACTAAGGCTGATGCCCATGAGATTACTGCCTATGTTTCCTTTAAGGAGTTTTATAGTTTTAGGTCTCATTTAGGTCCCACTCTTTTTTTTTTTTCTTTCTTTTTCGAGAGGGAGAGGTGGGGTGAGGGGCAGAGGGAGAGAGAGAATCTGAAGCAGGCTCCACACTGGGCGTGGAGCCTGACACAGGGCTCAATCTCACAACCCTGAGATCATAACCTGAGCTGAAATCAAGAGTCGGACGCTTAGCCAACTGAGCCACCCAGGTGCTCCTCATTTAGGTCTTTAATCCATTTTGAGTTTATTTTTGTGTATAGTGTAAGACAGTGGTCCAGTTTCCTGCTTTTGCATGTAGCTGTCCAGTTTTCCCAGCATGGTTTACAGAAGACACTGTCTTTTCCCCATTGCATGGTCTTGCCTCCTTTGTCATAAATTAGTTGACTATATAAGCATGGGAATATTTCTGGACTCTCTATTCTGTTCCATTGATCTATGTGTCTATTCTGTGTCGTATCATACTGTTTTGATTACTATAGCTTTGTAGTATGTCTTGAAATCTGGAATTGTGATACCTCCAGCTTTGTTTTTTTCTCAAGATTGCTTTGTCGTTTCAAGGTATTTTGTGGTTCCAAACAAATTTTATAATTATTTGTTCTAGTTCTGTGAAAAATGGTATTTTGATAAGGATTGTATTGACTCTGTAGATTGCTTTGGATAGTGTGGACATTTTAACAGTATTAATACTTCCAATCTATGAATGGGGAATATCTTTCCATTTGTTTGTGTCATCTTTAATTTCTTTTATCAGTGTTTTGTCATTTTCAGGGTAGAGGTCTTTCACCTCCTTGGATAAGTTTCTGCCTAGGTATTTTATTATTTTTGGTGCAATTGTAAATGGGATTGTTTTCTTAGTTTCTCTTTCTGCTAGTTCATTTTTAATGTATAGAAATGCAACAGATTTCTGTATATTAGTTTTGTGTCCTGCAACTTTACTGAATTAATTTTATTAGTTTTAATATTTTTTTGGTGAAGTCTTTAGGGTGTTCTAGATATAGTATCATGTCTTCTGCAAATAGCGACAATTTTGATTTTTCCTTCCCAATTTGGATGGCTTTTATTTCTTTTTCTTGTCGGATTGTTGCAGCTACAACTTCCAGTGCTATGTTGGAAAACAGTGGTGAGAGTGGGCATCCTTGCACTCCAAGCAGGGGGCACTTTGGCAGGGCAGTTGGAGCAATGGTAGGTGCAGTCTAGGGAGTCCTGAGGTGTTTTGGGATGGAGTGCCTTCACTTGTTTTTTTTACCTGTCCCTGTGGGTTGATATACAATTCTAGCTGATTAGTTATCACTTACAGATAATTTTAATTTCTTCACACTTTTATTTAGATTAAAAGAAGTTAGGTTACATATTGTGTTCCTTTACCTTACATACAAAAATTATATATATTTGCTACAGATTCTCTTTTGATCTTTGCTTTTGTTTCTTCCCCTCCTGCTTGCCTGTGCAAAGATTGATATTACCCCAGTAAGACGCATTCCTCAAGGATTATTGCTAATGTTACTTTGTGCGTTGTCATTACTTAATCTTCAGCGTGGTCTGTGTACTCTCTGATTTACAGCACTCTGCATTCTATTGTTCCATCTTATGTGATGCCTGTAAATGTTTTTATGATTTCATTATGTGAGAGATTGCAGACTAATTTTTAATTTACCTCTTAGTGTTCCCCTAAGATTGTCATACTAAAGAATGAAACTCAATTCTTTGTATAATTCCAGCTGTCAGCCGGGAACCAGGCAAACAACACACTACTGAAAGAGAATTAGAGCCATCTGCCTGGAGTCCCTTAGTAAATGGATAAGTCACCAACACCAAGTTTTTTAATAAGTTGAAATTACAAGTTGCATTGCAGACCATTTATATGTCCATCCTTGTGTTGCATGTAAATATGAAGCAATATTGGCAAGAATCTGTATCCATATTAACGGTCCATATTTGTGAAAAAGGCCACCAACCAAATTTTAATAGACTATTAGTCTAGGGCTACTTTTCCTCTCTAAACAAAGGATGACCGTGCTTTCCAAATGAAACTCAGGGTACAGTGACTGGTAGAATTGTAGTTTCGAAAACAAAGAGAAAAACACTATAAAAAAAAATTCAGGTCATGTGGTCATTATACCTTTTAAAATGACGTGTCGCATTCTTTCCACTTCTCGTTCTGTCTTAGTGCATAGTGCTGTTACTATTTGAGCTAAATGCTTGCCTGTTTCACCTCTAAAGCTAGATGTTTCCCAGATAGTGAAGATGTGAGTTAAAAGAAAGTAGAAGCCAGGTCATTTAAGAAAAATATAACTTTTCTGAAAGCTGAAGCATAGAGAAACTGTCATATATAAAAACAGAGATGAACTTTACATTAGAAAACCAATTCTAATGTTAACATATCATGATGAAAACAGGATTGATTCCAACCTGTTTAATTCTAGATTCTATAATTCTAATGCCAAGCAGCAAAAGAGGGGAAGGAAGCAAACCTAACTTGACCTCTCTGAGCCTTAGTTTCTTTTTCTATAGAAGAAAGATAACAGTACCTCATAGAATTGCTACAGGGATTAAATTAAATAATGCATGGTAAAGCAATGTGTATACAAAAGCCAATATATAAATGTGTTTTTTCCCCCTCCTTCTATCTAGCCCAAACTTTCATGGGAGGTGATTGGCTATTTAGATTTGAAAGAACTTCATTGTGATAGCAAAATTATAATTAAACAGATTGGATTTCCAGATGTGCCCAAATGTCAATGAAGCCAATATTTAAGCAGAGCTTTAATGGACTGAACTGTAGTTCCATAAGCCTTGGGTAATTGAGAATTGACTGTAAACTGAGAGTCACTTTATGTGCTGCATTATGTCCCTGTATTACCAGGGACGGAACAACTGAAGGCTTAGGGGTAAGCGAAATAGCCTGGCACCTGTAATATTTCACGAGGAAATGTAACAACATAACAAATAGCACAGTGCTGGTATTAATTGTTTGAGAAAGGTTTGATTTATCTCTCCGGAAAATTTCACCCTATGTGTGGCAATTGTCGCCAGAGTGTGGATTCTCTACGGTGTTCAGTAATTACTAAATTATCTCTAATGCCCATGCCCCATCCTGGCCTTTTAATATACACTGTTCCACATTTTCGATTGTTCCGGGCTCCAGCCAAATCTCAGGTATGTGCAGCAATAGGCATTACAGAGACAGTGTAAGCCAAACTCCCCAGATGCTCCCAAATATCATTTTAATTTTCAGATTCTTCCTCCACCAAACTTTTTGTTAGAACATCCAAGGCAGTGGATGGGGGAAACGGTGAATTTCTGAGTCTGCTAGAGGTGATAACTATAAATGACATGTCCCCAGTATTGCTAGCTATAGGTAGAGGTAATTTTCAAAATCATCCCTGTAACTCCAGGTACTGATTATCTACTGCTACATAACGAGCTACTCCAAAACATATGGCTTAAAATCACAATTTATTATTTTCTCTCATGGTTTTGTGGATCAGCTGGGCTCAGCTTGGGGTCTCTCATGCAATTGAAGTTACACAGAGGCCGACGCTGCATTTATCTGAAGGTTCAGTTGAGTTGGAATGTCACATGGCTCGCAGTTGATGCTAACTGCTGAGAGCTCAGCTGGGGCCTCCCAAGTACCTACCAATGGACTTGCCTTGGGTCCTAGAGCTTTCATGGGATAGCAGCAAGTTCTTGGAGGGAGCAGCCCCAGAGTGACCCTTCTATGAGGCCAAGGTGGAAGCTGCAAGGCTTCTTACAATCCTGTCTCAGAAGTCCTAGAGGGCCACTTCAGCCACATTGTATAGGTCAAGTAAGTCACAAAGGCCATGCTCAGGTAGAGTAATGAGACTTCACTTCTTTTTTATTTATTTATTTAATCTTTTTTTTTAAATTATGTTATGTTAATCACCATACATTACATCATTAGTTTTTGATGTAGTGTTCCATGATTCATTGTTTGCATATAACACCCAGTGCTCCATGCAGAATGTGCCTTCCTTAATATCCATCACCAGATTAACCCATCCCGCCACCCCCCTCCCCTCTAGAACCCTCAGTTTGTTTTCCAGAGTCCATAGTCTCTCATGGTTCGTCTCCCCTCCGATTCCCCCCCCTTCATTCTTCCCCTCCTGCTATCTTCTCCCTTTTTTTTTTTTTTTTTTTTTTTAACATATAATGTATTATTTGTTTCAGAGGTACAGGTCTGTGATCCAACAGTCCTACACAATTCACAGCACTCACCACAGCACACACCCTCTCATCACCCAGCCACCCCATCCCTCCCACCCCCCACCACTCCAGCAACCCTCAGTTTGTTTCCTGAGATTAAGAATTCCTCATATCAGTGAGGTCATATGATACATGTCTTTCTCTGATTGACTTATTTCGCTCAGCATAACACCCTCCAGTTCCATCCATGTCTTTGCAAATGGCAAGATTTCATTCCTTTTGATGGCTGCATAATATTCCATTGTATATATGTATACCACATCTTCTTTATCCATTCATCTGTCAATGGACATCTTGGCTCTTTCCACAGTTTGGCTATTGTGGACATTGCTGCTATAAACATCAGGGTGCATGTACCCCTTCGGATCCCTACATTTGTATCTTTGGGGTAAATACCCAGTAGTGCAATTGCTGGATCGTATGGTAGCTCTATTTTCAACTTTTTGAGGAACCTCCATACTGTTTTCCAGAGTGGCTGCACCAGCTTGCATTCCCACCAACAGTGTAGGAGGGTTCCCCTTTCTCCACATCCCTGCCAATATCTGTCATTTCCTGACTTGTTAATTTTAGCCATTCTCACTGGTGTGACGTGGTATCTCATTGAGGTTTTGATTTGGATTTCCCTGATGCTGAGCGATGTTGAGCACTTTTTCATGTGTCTGTGGGCCATTTGGATGTCTTCTTTGGAAAAATGTCTGTTCATGTCTTCTGCCCATTTCTTGATTGGATTATTTGTTCTTCGGGTGTTGAATTTAATAAGTTCTTTATAGATTTTGGATACTGGCCCTTTATCTGATATGTCATTTGCAAATATCTTCTCCCATTCTGTCGTTGTCTTTTGGTTTTGTTGACTGTTTCCTTTGCTGTGCAAAAGCTTTTTATCTTGATGAAGTCCCAATAGTTCATTTTTGCCCTTGCTTCCCTTGCCTTTGGCGATGTTTCTAGGAAGAAGTTGCTGCGGCTAAGGTCGAAGAGGTTGCTGCCTGTGTTCTCCTTTAGGATTTTGATGGACTCCTGTCTCACATTGAGGTCTTTCAACCATTTGGAGTCTATTTTTGTGTGTGGTGTAAGGAAATGGTCCAGTTTCATTCTTGTGCATGTGGCTGTCCAATTTTCCCAACACCATTTGTTGAAGAGACTGTCTTTTTTCCATTGGACATTCTTTCCTGCTTTGTCAAAGATGAGTTGACCAGAGAGTTGAGGGTCCATTTCTGGGCTCTCTATTCTGTTCCATTGATCTATGTGTCTGTTTTTGTGCCAGTACCATACTGTCTTGATGATGACAGCTTTGTAATAGAGCTTGAAGTCTGGAATTGTGATGCCGCCAGCTTTGCTTTTCTTTTTCAACATTCCTCTGGCTATTCGGGGTCTTTTCTGGTTCCATACAAATTTTAGGAATATTTGTTCCATTTCTTTGAAAAAAGTGGATGGTATTTTGGTGGGGATTGCATTGAATGTGTAGATTTCTCTAGGTAGCATTGACATCTTCACCATATTTGTTCTTCCAATCCATGAGCATGGAATGTTTTTCCATTTCTTTGTGTCTTCCTCCATTTCTTTCATGAGTATTTTATAGTTTTCTGAGTACAGATTCTTTGCCTCTTTGGTTAGATTTATTCCTAGGTATCTTATGGTTTTGGGTGCAATTGTAAATGGGATCGACTCCTTAATTTCTCTTTCTTCTGTCTTGTTGTTGGTGTATAGGAATGCCACTGATTTCTGTGCATTGATTTTATATCCTGCCACTTGACTGAATTCCTGTATGAGTTCTAGCAGTTTTGGGGTGGCGTCTTTTGGGTTTTCCACATAAAGTATCATATCATCTGCAAAGAGTGAGCGTTTGACTTCTTCTTTGCCGATTTGGGTGCATTTTAGTACCTTCTGTTGTCTGACTGCTGTGGCTAGGACTTCTAATACTATGTTGAATAGCAGTGGTGATAGTGGACATCCCTGCCATGTTCCTGACCTCAGGAGGAAGCTCTCAGTTTTTCCCCATTGAGAATGATATTCGCTGTGGGTTTTTCATAGATGGTTTTTATGATATTGAGGTATGTACCCTCTATGCCTATACTCTGAAGAGTTTTGATCAAGAAAGGATGCTGTACTTCATCAAATGCTTTTTCTGCATCTATTGAGAGGATCATATGGTTCTTGTTCTTTCTTTTATTAATGTATTGTATCACATTGATTGATTTGTGGATGTTGAACCAACCTTGCAGCCCAGGGATAAATCCCACTTGGTCGTGGTGAATAATTCTTTTAATGTACCATTGGATCCTATTGGCTAGTATTTTGGTGAGAATTTTTGCATCCATGTTCATCAAGGATATTGGTCTGTAATTCTCCTTTTTGATGGGGTCTTTGTCTGGTTTTGGGATCAAGGTAATGGTGGCCTCATAAAACGAGTTTGGAAGTTTTCCTTCCATTTCTATTTTTTGCAACAGTTTCAGAAGAATAGGTATTAATTCTTCTTTAAATGTTTGGTAGAATTCCCCTGGGAAGCCATTTGGCCCTGGGCTTTTGTTTGTTGGGAGATTTTTGATGACTGCTTCAATTTCCTTAGTGGTTATAGGTCTGTTCAGGTTTTCTATTTCTTCCTGATTCAGTTTTGGTAGTTGATACCTCTCTAGGAATGCAGCCATTTCTTTAAGATTACCTAATTTGCTGGCATATAGTTGCTCATAATATGTTCTTATAATTGTTTGTATTTCTTTGGTGTTGGTTGTGATCTCGCCTCTTTCACTGAGACTTCACTTGATGGGGAAATGGCAAGATCACATGGCATGGAGCACTGGGTGTTATACGCAAACAATGAATCATGGAACTCTACATCAAAAACTAATGATGTAATGATGGTGATTAACATAACATAATAATAAAAAAGATCACATGGCAGAAGAGCACATTTGAAGGGAGATATTGTGGTGGCCATCTTTGGAAAATATAATCTGCCACACTCGTTTCATCTACTCCTATTCTAGCTGCCAGTAGAACTCACCTGTATCAGGAAAGCTCCTGGGCTCCCGCTAGTTTAATTACTTTCTCCATTTACCTGTGAACACGGAATAATTCACAATTAATAAAATGTATAGAGGAAGTCAGAGGGTATTAGTGTCACAAATACATCATGTTTATTTCACAAATCGGACTTTTGCATTCTTATTCTTGGTGTGCAGTGCCTTGATCAATATGACATTCACAATGCTTTATTTATGTCTACGTTGACCATTAAAATCCTGTTGCCTTCCTCACCTCTGCTTTGACCCTTTTGTGTTTCAAATTGACTTACTCCTGATCCCTGATATCCACAGGAATCTGTGTATCCACATCGATGGCTCTTAACAGACTCTTAACACCTCTGTCTTCAATGTTTGGCTTCCAGGACTAGATGATATAATTTAGCACAGTGCCTGGCACATTCCAAGGATTATATATTCCAGGATTATACCTGACAACTGCTAGCCTAGGTTCTTTAGCTTCTGCCTTCAGGCAGAATATACCTCAGGATGGAGGTATATTTATGCCTATAATCTGAATGTGTCCTTTTGGTGAAAAACAAAAAAAGATTCTTTGCCACACAACCTTTGGTATCAGGGCCTTAAGACTTCCTACTGCTTCAGTCTTTGATGCCTGCTATATTCTTAGGCTATTATTCTCTCCAGGTGTTTGTTATTCCTGTATTTCAATGGCTCAGGAGATATATTTTCTCTAGTCTCAATATTTAGTGTGTTTCAGCAAGGATTCAGCAAAAGCTTCTGTTATTCATTTAACACATTGATGGAAATACTTTCAGGAATGGAGGTAGGGGAAATCCCAAGGGCTTGAATAAGTGTTTTATTTTATTTATTTATTTATTTAAAAGACTTTATTTATTTGACAGAGAGAGACACAGTGAGAGAGGGACTACAAGCAGGGGGAGTGGGAGTGGGAGAGGGAGAAGCAGGCCTCCCGCCGAGCAGGGAGCCCGATGCAGGGCTCGATCCCAGGACCCTGAGATCATGACCTGAGCTGAAGGCAGACGCTTAACGACTGAGCCACCCAGGCGCCCCTTGAATAAGTGTTTTAAAGGACTTAAAATAACGGATGCAAATGGAACATAATTGGATAAATGGTCAGAATCTATAACCTGTACTGAGTCTTCATGGGTCTCCAACCTTAGTTAAAATCCATTGGTAATTGGAGACTAGATTTTTTTCCCCCCAGGAATCTTCCTTTGGGTAGTGTCATATTAAATTTCCTTCTACTTGCATCATCTAAAGTCTCTCTATTTTGTATAGCTAGAAATGATTGTATAGAATGTCTTTTCCAATTTGGGAAAACTGGAAATGTTCTGCTTTATTAGATAACAGTTTTCTTGATCTCCTTTCAACTTCTACATTAAATTTGAAAGTTTTTTACTGATCATCTATCATGTCTTAGTCCACTGTAGGAGTCTGTGAAAATGTGGGTGAGGGACATCATTAAGAAAAATAATCCTTGTCCTTGATGGCTTGTAGGGCAATAGAGCAGATAATATGTTTACCCAAATAGTCAGGATACAGGCACACTGTGTTGATATTTGTTATTGAGACATACAGTTTTTGTTAGGTATCATTTGAAATGTGCTTTGAGAAAGTGGCTGTAATTTGCCAGGGGCAACTGGGGAGTAAAAAGGGCATTCCAAGTGGAGTGAACAGCTTGAATAAAAGTAGAGAGGCAGGTCCACACAGATTCTTTTAGAAAAATGGTAACTAGATGAGTTTTGACAGGATAAAAGATATATTTAGGGAAATAATGGGCTGTAAGACTAGAAAGGTAGGTTTGAACCATTTGGGAATGGCTTTGAATGCCTTGAGAGTATCTATATTATTCTGTAGGCAGTAATGGCTACAGAACGTTTTTGTGCTGTGTTAGGCCAGTTGTCCAATTAACTCAAACTGGGAAGAGTGTTCACAGTCCGTTTGTGTTGGGGAGTTTCAGGAGTTCCAAAGAGTAGTGACAGAATTGGCTTGACATGTAAGGTTTGGCCTTGGTGGCATTGAAGGAGGCTGGGAGCTTGAGCTAGTGGGAAAGTGTAGGAAGTGAGGAAGCTGAGGTCTAGGTGAACTAGTGTGGAAATAGAGCTGGCCTTGAGAGAAGGGTCCACAGCTGATTATTAGAGACAAAAGGGAAGTGGTCAATGCATATCTTGGTCTTCGAAAGCCTTATTGAGTTCTAGGAAACTTCAGGCAGCCGGAAGACCGGGTCAATTGGGAGCCACCACCTTGTTCCTGGTAGGTTTTTCCAATTTGAAATAGGACCCCAAGCAGAGGTAAAGATACAGAATCAGTCTCCAATTGGAGGTGGAGGGTTCTAGTAAGGATTAGTTCATTTGAAGGGTTCTAACTAATAGGGTAGATTTCAGGGACATATAGCATGATGGTTAAGTGATGGGATTTTGCAGTCCGGTGACCTAGATTCAAATCTTAATTGAGCCCTTTTTAAGCTGTGTAACCATGGGCGTACTCCTTCACCTTCCTGAGCTTTCTTTCTCTTTCTGTTAATAGAGAAAGTGTCCATGTCATAGATTTATTGTGAGGATTAGATGATATAATTTAGCACAGTGCCTGGCACATTCCAAGCATTCAGTAAATGTTTAGTGTGCTGGCTTGTCTGCTGTCGAATCAGCATCAGTACCACCCCCTTGGAAGTTCTCTGCATGCTATAGAAGCTGAGAATTGCACCTCCCAGACTCTCCTTCTCTCTCTAGATCTTGGTTAGGGTGTTTCCAAGAGAAATGCTTGGGTAATATTTGGAAGATAAGAGAAGGAAGCCTTTGGAGGCAGTGCAGCTGGAAATGCAGACAGAGAGATTTTCAGAACTTTCCAGCAAGCCTTAAAGAATCAGCTATATCAGTGCTGCAGGCCAAGGTGGCTGGTGGGGGCTTTCCTGACCCTCTCTCCCCAGGCTCTTCCAACAGGTGTATAAACTTCTAAATCCCTGTATTAAAATATACCTCTACAGAGTAGCTTCTATTTTTCATATTCAACCTTGACAGATGTAAGTAGCTATTATTGTTATTATTATTATTTTTGCAAGGCAAGGCTTTTACTCCAGAAAGGAAAAGTGGAGTGGAATCCAGAGTGGAAGCTCAGTCACAGGTCAGACGCTAGAGTGATGGGCCCAATTTTTGGTGGACAGGGAGGTCCTTAATGCTCCCCTCTGCCCAGGCGCCTCATGAACCGTAACCATACCTTAGGGTACTTGCTGAGTGGCTACAGCATGGGAAGGACTGCAGCATGGTTGTCCGGAGGCTGGGAGGCAAGAGAGGAAGTTTACTTAAGACAATGGGAAACATTTGAAGCAGAACCAGGCTATGGCAAAAGAGCAAGAACTGGAATGTAGGGGAAGGTGTCAAATCCTGGAGGAGCCTCCAACTAAGTGTCAACATTGGGGATAAAGAATCCGAGACATCACAACTGGAATAAGAAAACTGGAAGCTTTTGTGCTTAGGAAGGTAGGGCTAAAAAAATGGCCAACTGTGACGCTGGCATGCACGTGATGCTCCTTCTCATGGGGTGGTGGGCCTGTGGTGTGTATATGGAACAGCTAAACTCAAGGGACAAAGTGTGGAGTGGATTGGAAAGCCAGATTGTGTAGGGCAGTAAGATGAAACTTAGAGCCCACCGAATCATGTTTCTTGGACTGTTAATACCCTGGAAGCCTTGGTTAGAACTGACTAAGGGCTGCGCAGGGCTCTAAGGGCGCCTGGACCTGGGGGGGACAAATGAAGGCAAGGACCTGCACATGGCAGATCCAGGGCTCAGGCTCTGAGATGCCAGTTTGGTGTTCCTTCTGTGGCTCCACAGAAGTTAGAACACACTTGAAAGGCAAAGAGTGATTTCTACTGAAGGGATATAAAATCAAACTTGAAATTATGTAGGATACTTGTCACTTTTTTATAGATGGTTGCACAAATTTATTGATTACATTTCTAAGAAAATAGTGTCTCATTTTGTGCTTCTCCGCAGCATTTTCTAGTTTAATGCTCAGAGAATCATGCATAGACATTTTCCACTAAACACAAAAGTCTGAATTTATTATAAAATGTCATTCATTTTTATTTTCAAGATGACACTTGCCCAGAAGTTCTAACAGTTTCTGTTGCTGCTATTTGTGAATCTAAGAGTTCTGTTTTCTTTCAACTAACTGACTTTCAGTCAATTAGCTTTCTTGGGGAGTTCTCTGATAAAAATTATTGAAAAAATATTTTTACTAGAAAATATTCAAATACATTTACAAGTACATAAAAAAAAGACCTGTATCAACAACTCAACTCCAATATCTTCTACGTGTACTTTAGTTCTTTTCTTTTAGGAAATAGGTATTGGGACACCTGGGTGGCTCAGTCGGTTAAGCATCTGCCTTCGGCTCTGGTCATGATCCCAGGGTCCTGGGATTGAGCCCCGAGTCAGGCTCCTTGCTCAGCGGGGAGTCTGTTGTCCCTTTCCCTCTGCTTGCTGCTCCCCTTGTGTGTGCTCTCTCTTTCTCTCTCTCTCCAATAAAAAAAAAAAAGTTAAAAAAATAGGTGTTGTGCCTCCTTAATGCCATTACTCTCTCCCCAGTCTCCAGGGATATACACTTTGCTTAAGTTGGTCATTAGCTTTTATGCAGTTTTCATTAAAAAGATACGTATCTGTACAAAATACTATTTTGTCTGTTTTGAAACAGACAAATGTATGTTCCATGTATGTGTGTATGGAACTGTTGAACTGCAGGGACCAAGTGTGGGGTGGGTGGGAAATTACATACACACATGTGCACACATGCACACCCACACACACCTTTCTATCTCTTCTTGTGCATATGTATGAGAGTTTTAATGCATGTATCTAGGGAATTACTTTATAAGAGAAATCACATCTGCAGTTCTATTAGATGTTGCCAAATTACTTTTCAAGTCATTACACCATTTTGTCTACTACCAGCAGTGTGTATGAGAATTCCTGTTTTTCTTCTTGCTCTCCAGCACCTGGTATTTTCAGACTTGTTACTTTCTGCTGGTTTGATGGGTGTGAAATGGTCTCCTGTTGATGTTTTAATTTGAATTGCCTTCACTACTAGTGAGGCTGAGCATCCTTTCAAGTATGTGGTTCTCTGTAAATTGTCTGTTCATTTTCTTTGCTGCCGGGTGGTTTGTCTCTTAATGATTTAGAGGACTTCCTCTGATATTCTGGATATTGATCTTTTATTGGTTATATGGTATCTTCTCCCAGTTAGGACTCATGTTTTAACTTTTTAAAAAGATGCTTTTAAAAAATTTTTTTTATTATTTTTAATTAACATATAATGTATTATTTATTTCAAGGGTACATGTCTGTGATTCATCAGTCTTACACAATTCACAGTGCTCACCATGTCCATCACCCAGCCACCCCATCCCTCCCACCCTCATCCACTCCAGCAACCCTCAGATGCTGTTTGAGACACAGGCACTTTAAGTTTTAACTTGGTGGAATTTTTAAATCAATTTTATCCTTAATGATCTGTACTCTGTCCAACATCGTAAAAGTATTTTCCTGTATTTACTTCTGAAAGTTTTAACTTTCAGATAGCTACTTTTTTTTTTTTTTTAAATTTGGGGGTGGGAGGAGAAACGGGGAGGGGCAGAGGGAGAAGGAGAGAAGTCTTAAGCAGACTCTGCTAAATGCAGAGCCCGAAGTGGGGCTTGATCTCAGTACCCTGAGATCACGACCTGAGCTGAAACCAAGAGTCAGATGCTTAACTGACTGTGCCACCCAGACGCCCCTCAGATAGATAGTTGGAAGGTTATTATCCTAGAACATTTATTAATTAGCCCATTCTGGTTTATAGGGACATCTCTGTCATACACCAAGTTTCAGTATGGAGATATGTCTGTTTCTGAGCTTCCTTTTCTGTTTCATTCCTTTCTTTTTCCATTCCTGCATGAGTCCCACACCATTTTAATTACCAAAGCTTAAGAATAAGTCTTTATATTAACTTATCATTTTGTAGCAGAGAAGTTATCTGTTCCTTGAAGATGAGGTAAATGTATCATATAAAATTATGGGAGATTTTGGATCCTCTTTTGGTAAAGATTTTAAAAAGTTAATTCAGTTTCTTTAATGGCTATTTATTTAGGCATTCCATTTTTTTCTTGAGCCAATTTTGATATTTTTATGCTCTTCTAGAAAATTATCTATTTTATCTAACTTAAAAGAAATTTATTGGCATATCCTTGTTTTTATTCTTACCAATTCTGGAAGATCTGAGTGGTTATCTCTGAGAATATTACGTCTCCACCGTATCCTTTATTCTATTTTTATGGCACTATTATTGGGTATTCGTTTGAGCCTCTCTCTCTCTCCATCTTTCTCTTGCTCCTTTTCTCTATCCACATAGATATAGGTATCTTTATTTTTTTTTAAAGATTTTATTTATTTATTTATTTGTCTCAGAGAGAGAGAGAGAAAGAGAGGACAAGCAGAGGGAGGAGAGGAAGAAGCAGACTCCCCAGCTGAGCAGGGAGCCCGATGTAGGGCTCGATCCCAGGACCCTGGGATCATGACCTGAGCTGAAGGCAGATGCTTAACTGACTGAGCCACCCAGGCATCCCAGATATAGGTATCTTTAAAACCCCTTTGTCATTCTATCCTGCATTCTGAGTTAATTCTTTAGACTGCCTTCCAATTTGCTATTTCCTTTTTCTCTTTGTGTCCAACAAGGGTGTTATCTTGTCTGTTCATTGTGTTTTAGTGTTTGCAAGTTCACTTTTACTGATTTCTATTTATCGTCATCTGTTCTTATTTTATTACTAACTGCTTTGGATTTAGGATTTCTTGCTTATTTTTATGAGTGTTATTACTTTATCTCTTTGAGCATGCCAAACAATTTGTTGGTCATAAATCCATGTTCTGATTTATGGACTATCTTTCTTTGGTATAGTTTTATTTATGTATTTTGGTCTTAAGGGTTTACAGGCTCATCATGTATTGAGGGCCATTTCTTGCTCTGTACTCCATGTTCCCTGGTTAGCAGTTTTGAGGTTACACCTACCTGCTTCCCACTTGACTATCCCCAGGCCTCTGACTCAGGACCCTGTCTCATGTTGGTGGTTCCCAGCACTTGTCCCTCAGTGATGATAGGGCTACTGCAGAATCTGTCACCAAGTCATGGGTAGTTTGGCTCAGCATCTTGCTCCAAGTGGTATGTGTATTCATCTGCCTCTTTAGGCATGAGGCTCATACAGGTAGCAGACATAGGCAGTGGTTAGCAGAATCTAGTCTCCCTCTTTTCAAGAGTGCAGGGATCCAACAGGATCCTGTTCCCCAACCTGTTCCCCAACAGGAGCCAAATTCCAAGACTCTTCTTCCTACTTATATATGCAGAGAACCTGATGTCCTGCTCATTATTGAATGTTTCTGTACATTTTGCTCCTTGGAGTTGCTTATCTCAGTTTTGCATTATTCACATTTTAAAATACTTTTAAAATGTTTTACTTATCATTGTTGTATGTTTGAAACCCACAAAGTCCTCAAAGCATAAGCATAAGGAGACGAGGAGAGCAAACTAATTTTAAAAACTAAAATCTTTTTAAAAATAGCTTAAGGTTAACTCATGCTTATTTTAATTAGCAGATTTTCAGCCTTTCTTTCTTGTTTCTTTCTGTGGTGATTAAGGGGTTGACTAGTCTTGTCTTATAGCTACTTACTCATTCTTATCTTTGTGTTTGAATTTCATTTGCCCACATATTGTAATTTTGTTTAATAGTTCAAACAAGTTATTTAGGCTCAAGAATTATTTAAGCATTATAGTTCTAGTTTTGAGGGAATTTTTGCTGGTTTTATGAAGAAAAAAATTGTGAGGTTTCTTTTGTAAATTTAAGGTGGTTCTCAGTTCATTCTTAGAGCCACTGTTACTTGCATTATTTTCGTCTTAGACTGTATAATGGAAAATTGGAATATTCAGCTTACAGCCCACAAAACAACATATTAATGAGGATTAAATGAGGAAATGTATGTTAAAACACTTTGTAAATTTTAAAGCCCTATGCAAGTGTGAGTTAATTATTATCAGTTTCATGCAAATTATTCTCTTTTTCCATTTATGCATAAAGACTGTTTTAATAGATTTTGTTCCGTAGTCGATTTATGCATGAGGGCTGTTTTAATAGATTTTGTTCTGTAGAACAAAAGTTCTGTTTCCAAGTCATAGAAAAGTGTATGAATTATCCTGGTTTGCATTTTAATACTATCATTAAAGCTTAATTGACAATTGCTAATGTCTTCCTAAGTAGTGAGTCAGTCAATCATAAACTCAAGACTGTGGGTACTCATAGGCCCCAAATTAATAGTCTTTAAATCAAAAAGTTGGATATTTCAGCAATTTTTGCAATAATAGAATTAATATACGCTAGAACTGTGAGGATTTTGGAGGTTGAGAATTGATCAGTTAAATCAGTTTTGTTTTGATCAGGCCAATCACCAGTGGTTATTCCCATTAAAACCTAAGTTGCGGGGGTGCCTGGGTGGCTCAGTTGGTTAAGCGACTGCCTTCGGCTCAGGTCATGATCCTGGAGTCCCGGGATCGAGTCCCGCATCGGGCTCCCTGCTCGGCAGGGAGTCTGCTTCTCCCTCTCCCGCTCCCCCCCTCTTGTGCTTTCTCTCTCTCAAATAAATAAATAAAATCTTAAAAAAAAAAAAAAAAAAAAAAAAACCTAAGTTGCTAAAATATAGCCAAAGAAATTGTGACCTTGGTCTTAGCACTGTGGTTTTTTTTTTTTTTTAGGTTCGGCACAGCTCTGTGTGCCATATTTTATTTATCCATTTGTATGTTGATAGAAACTTGGGGGCGCCTGGGTGGCTCAGTTGGTTAAGCGACTGCCTTCAGCTCAGGTCATGATCCTGGAGTCCCGGGATCGAGTTCCGCATCGGGCTCCCTGCTCGGCGGGGAGTCTGCTTCTCCCTCTAACCCTCCTCCCTCTCATGCTCTCTGTCTCTCATTCTCTCTCTCTCTCAAATAAATAAATAAAAAAAAAAATCTTTAAAAAAAAAAAAAAAGAAACTTGGGTTGTGTCTGCCTTTTGGCTATTGTGAATAATGCTGCACTGACCATTGTTGTACATATCTGTTTGAGTCTCTGCTTTCAATTTGGATATAGACCTAGAAGTGGCATTGCTGGATCATATGGTAATTCCATGCTTAACTCTTGAGGAGCTCCAAACTGATTTCCACAATGGTTGTACTGTTTTACATTCACACTAGCAATGTACAAGTGTTCTATTTCTTTACATCCTTGACAGCACTGGTTATTTTCCTAATGGATGTGAAGTGGTATCTCATTGAGCTTTAATTCATTTTCCTAAAGACTAATGATGCTGAACATCTCTTCATGAGCTTTTTGGCCATTTCTATATTTTCTTTGGAAAGATATCTATTCAAGTCCTTTGCCAATTTTAAAATGGCCAATTACTTTTTAATTATTAATTTGATTTAGACTGTATGTTAAGTTACCTTTATCTGTAGGATTATCTTGTTGACCAAATGATACATGCAGAAATAATGTTCTTGTATTAAATGTTTAATTTCTTACCTAAAATTTGAAAAAAATGTTATTTTTTGGTTCTGATCTAAGGCTTGATTATCAAATATGTTTCTGTCTTATTGATAATAGTTTTGAGACAATCAACTTAGACACCATCACTGGTACAATTGAATGTCCACTGATAATTGCATATTACTTTTTCTTCTAGAATCATATCTTAAATATGGTAGAGAATGTTGCCAATAAAAGAATTCTCTATGTAGACACAAAATCACCTGCTGATTTTTTGTTTTAGGTCTGGAATTTATACATTAATTTTGCTCTAAGTGGAACATGCCTATGATAAAATTTCCATCTGGAATACAATAACAATAGCAACAAATAGAATCATTCCAGGTACTAATGAGAGCTTCAAAAGAGTATAAGACCTGGTCTCTGGCCTCATGGAGTTTAGAATTTTGGTTTGTGGTAGATTCTGTGATCAGAGACTACGTAAGAACTTCAGAAGATGATAATAGTGACAAGGAGAGTGGAAGCTTGTGTCTCAGGTCTACAGGACATATTGATCTTTAGGTTCTCTCCAGCATCTGAGGGATGTGCCTTGCAGAGGTAATTGGTGAATATCTGAGACTAAGAAAGATTGTTTATTATTTATTTATTTATTTAAAGACTAAAACTATATTCACAGACAACATGATTCTACATGGAGAAGATTATTTTTTTCCAATTAAATAATATTTTATTTACTTTTTTTCTTCCAAGTTTTTATTTAAATTTCAGTTAGTAAACATACAGTGTAATATTAGTTTCAGGTGTAGGATTTGGTGACACACAATGCTCATCACCAGTGCCCTCCTAATCCCCATCACTGATTTAACCCATCCCCCCATGGACCTCCCCTCCATCAACCCTCCATTCTCTATAGTTAAGAGTCTGTTTTATGGTTTGCCTCTCTCTTTATTTTACTTTTCCCCTATGTTCATCTGTTTTGTTTCTTAAACATATGAGGGAAATCATATAGTATTTGTCTTTCTCTGACTGACTTATTTCACTTAGTTTAATACTCTCTAGGTCCATTCACATAAGAAAGATTGTTTAAATCTAGAACAGACAGGACACTGTTTGGTCTGCTGGCAAGAGATTGTCTCCTTAGTATCCATGCCTATATATTCTTTAAAAGAATATTTGAGCCACCCCCAGTCAACAGTGCTGCATGATGCACTTTAAAATTTGTTAAGAGGGTAGATCTCAGCTTAAGTGTTATTCCCACAAAACAAAAAACAAGGGACACAAGAAAACTTTTGGAAATGATGGATATATCTATTACTGTGGTTGTGACATTGGTTTTGCAGGTGTATGCATATGTCTAAATTCATCAAATTGTATACAGATAAATATGTACAATATTTTGCATATCAAACATAGCTCAATAAAGCTGCCTTTTTTTTTTTTTTTTTTTTTTTTTAACAAAAAGACAATTTGAGCCAACAGGTAAAAGCCAAGATATATCACATGGAAGCATATGTTTTTGTTTTTTCTTGAAAAACCAGAAGATCTGGAAAAAAGAAAAACCAGAAGATCTGGACACACTAGCACCTTTATTTCTACACTCTTTATATCTGTGTTGTCTAATAAGACACACATATGTATATTTTATATTTACATTTAAATTAATGAACATTAAACATCACTAAAAATTCAGCTTCTCATTCACACTAGCATGTGTCAAGTACTCAATAGCCACAGGTGGCTATTTTGTTATCCTATTGGACAGTGCGGGTATAGAATGTTTCCATCACTGTAGAAAGATCTCTTGCACGGCACTGGGTTAGATGGTGTATGCGTTCTCTGGTGTGCCGCAGTCTTCGCTGATCCCCAGTTTCTTATATTCAACCAGTTCTCTCATTTATATTACCTGCTGTCCCTACCATTTGAATGTCTTACTTCTGATCTAAAGGGATTAGCCATGTAGGATGGTATAAGCAGATAGACTTAAATTATTCTAACTGAAAAGGTAGCGGAAGTTCCTTGAGACTTGTTGAAGCAACTACTATAGAGGCCTTCTCAGTTGTTACGACTTTGGATACCAGAGATCTTGTATTAGGTTCCGCTTGCTGCTGTAACAAACTATCATAAGCTGGGTGGGCTAAAACAACAAAAGTTTATTACCTTAAAGTCCTGTAGGTCAGAAGTCTGAAGTGCATCTCAATGGCTAAGATCAGGGTGATGGCTGAGCCACATTAATTCTGGAGGCTATAGGGTAGAATCCATTTCCTTGCCTTTTTTTGGGTTCTAGGGGCTGCGCACATTCATTGCTTGTGGTTTCCTTCCATTTTCAAAGCCAGCAATGGTCAAGTGAGTTTTTCTCACAATGCATCACTCTGACACTGACTCTCCTTCTACCTCCTTCTTCCACTTATAAGGACCTCGGTAATTAAATTGGACCCACTCACATAATCCAGAATAATCTGCCAATCTCAGAATCCTTAACTTAATCACATCTGCAAGGTCCCCTTTCCAGGTAAGACAACATAGTCACAGGTTCTAAAGATTATGATATGGGCATCTTTAGAGGCTCATTATTTTGCCTACCACCAATTTCTTTGCCTTAATTGCTCTATCACAATTCCCACTTTTCCTAAACACTACCCCAGACTATAAAATGAGTCTATTTAATGACTTGAACAAGATTTAAAAAAAAGGGGGAAAGAAGTACAACTTATATCATATTCCTAATGCTATCACATTAAAAATGTGTTTTCATTGGAACTAGATGGATGGCATGTACATTACCACCATTTAGAAAGTTGAAGCATGGAGATGCTATGGTATTTTGGGGTTATTTCCCATCTTAGAGAAGAGCCAAACAAAACACTGTTGCTGTAAAATGTGGTGCTCGGGCCATTGCAACACACAAACTATGGAGACAGAGGCACTGAGATAGGTAAATGGGAGTCAGAAGATGATGTTCAAGGTCGAGGTTTGTCAAATTATGTGGCTAGGTGTGCCTGGCAAGTCATTTATCTTCCTTTTGTCTGTCTGACAGGAGATAAGTACAGGAGATAACCCTCAAATATGTGAGTGGGCTTTGTCCAATCGTGGAAGGCCTTAAAAAGAAAAACTGAGGTTTCTTGAAGAAGAAATTCTGTCTCAACCTTGCATCATCATGTCCCAAACTTCCTGAGTTTCCAGAATTCTGGCTTGCCTATGAATTTGAGACTTGCCAGTCTCCATGGCCATGTGAGCCAGTCCCTTAAAATAAATCTCTCTCTCTCTCTCTAAATCTGTTTCTTTTAATTTCTGTCTCTCTCCTATTGTTTCAGTTTCTCTGTAGAACCTTGACTAATACAACTACCAAGAGGTGTGTAGGGAGAGTTGGGGACCAAGAAGTTTGGGGAAAGTTTTGCTGAGGCTTGTGAAGGTCAGGACTCCTGTAGTCAGATTTGAGTTTGTTTTGTGTAGGATGGCTTCTATGCTTTACATTTTAAGAAGGGGTTGAGGTTTGAGTCTCTAAAGTCCTGCTTCAGCAATACTCATGTTTCTTCTCAGAATGAAGTGAGAACCAAAATCATTTACTCCTACTCAGCCTGGACAATGAGAACAGAAGCCACCACTTAAGGTCTATACTAACACGACTTTGTTATTCTACTGTCTTAATTAGCATGGCTTTATGTTATTAGGAACCCCTTTACAGGCACATGACTTGATTGTTCATTATAAGAACATCCCCCAAATTTCATTAACTCTTCAGTGGAAAGCATCAATGGGTAGTTTGCACCCTAAGATCCTTTGGGTCCCTCACTACAAAATCCTCCCTTTGCTGTCTCCACCAATACTGGACTGTTGTTGCACAATCAAGTCCCCACAGTGAAAGATCCTCCTTAAACCAAACTTCCAATTCTCAATAAATTCTGAATTCCTTTCCTGACCAGCCCCCCGCCCTGACATTGTCAGAGCTCTTGGAGAGGCTTTTCTTCCTTCTCATGGTGAGCAGTGAATTGGGCTTTATCTTATCAACAGGCTGTGCTGGTTTTATTAAGGTGGGGGGGCAACCTTCCACAGAGGGGAGGAGATGATGAACTGGCTACTACCAGACATAAATTACATCATTAGACTTTTTGTCTGCAGGCACGATCACTTTCTCATTCATCTTGTGTTCCTATTGTCTTATAAATTAGAGATGGCCACCCCTTCATGAGTAATAGCTTTTGTCTCATACTCTATCCCCTTTGTTAACTACCCTCATGGGCAGAAAGGTTCAGAAGCATGTACAGCTCAGCCTGAAGAGATGCATATGTTCTCTCCATTTCGGCTGCTGTTTGGTGGGTAGAAAAGTCCCAGTAGGGCTTCTTGGCCCCAATACTGGGTGAATAAATTGATCCAACTCAGAGTTTCATCCTCAGGTTCAAACTGTGCCTTCTAATTCAGCTTTGCCAGCAATAAAGCTGGCATTTTGACCCCTGCCTGACTCCTGTATCTGTTTTAATTGTTTTAGAATCCACAGAAGGAAGAGATGTGATTGGCAATTTTGTTATTTGTTCTCATAGTGGATCAAATCTGCCTGTAAAACTTACCCCTCTGACTGAGCCCACCTTGCACCACAGAATGGATGACACAGACAAGCTGTAAGTGTTAAAGACGTACAGATGTTAAGTCACTTCCAGCTGGAAGAACTTTGTGGAGAGATGATATTTGGGTTAATCCTCAAGGGACAGTTCATTTGCATTGGCAGAAAAGCACAAGGAGGATTCAGAAATGAGTTGACTGGCAGTCAGGAGGGGCTGATGGGTATGAGGGTGAGTCCCTGGAGAATCCAGGAATGTTCAGCCCCAAGAAGTAAGGCTTTTGTTGTGCTATAGTGGGAGTTAAGGCAGGAAAAGTGGGTGAGAGCTAGATTTAGCTGGTGTTAGCATTTTAAGAGTGAAAGGCACAATTTTGAAAGGATAACATATTGACTAATGAAATTGGAAATAATTCCTCAAACCTGCAGCAAGGAGGTGATTTTAAACTAATTAGTTCTAGAATCCTGGATTATTTTGTTTTCTCTGGTTGCTCACTGAAGGTAGGGCACCCGCCCCCAAGTTTATAATTCTCTCAGAAGTACTTCCAGCTTTTCGTCTAATGCCCACCCAGTGGTTTTCACACCCAGTGAAGCCTGTCTGTCTCCCACAGATATTTGAGAAGAGGTGAAAAATAATATAGTAATCATTGTGAAACCAAATACCATTGCTATAAAATTCAGCATCTCATTGTGGTTCTGAGTCATGGTCACAAAATGAATCAGAAGGATAGCATTATAAAATACTATTAAGGTATTAACATTTCAACATTTCACAATTTAGCCAGAGTCTTTATTTTCTTAGCATGCCATCAACTTTTCTTATTTTCTACAAACCTTGCATAACAGATAACTATTTTTTAATCTTTTGAGATAAATCATTGATATGCTAAATTTACAGTTTGCTGGGGCAAATTTGCTTCAGGATCCCAAGTACTTTCTGACAGGCAAAAGACTGAGAATCTCATTAAAAGATAGTTTTCAGGAAGAGGTAAAATCCTACTTCTCCTATAGATATAGAAATTAACATATGATCAAGATTTTATTTTACTCATATATGAGAGACCCAGGAAGATCTTAAGCCAACTCAAAGAAAAAGTAAAAAAAAAAAGCACAAATTTGTATGAAATAAGAGAATTGAGATTGCAAATGGAGGTAATTTTTTTTTTTTAACTAAAGGGATGAAGTCCATAGAAACTTTACTGGAAGAAGCAGAATTTGCATGTCTAACTTATAAAGAGTTACCAAATAGCCCAAATAAATGAAAGGCCATAGTCTGATAACCCAAAATGATATGCTATGCACAGACAAAGTACAGTTTTCCATTGAAACACAAATTTCATTCTTTACTGCCAACTCTGCCTAGAGGGTCAGAGTTTTGGAACCTTTTGGGGGAGAATGTTGGTGCTCCTGACTGAGGGACTGGCATAGGGTAGTCAGGAAAATCCCTGAAATAAGTTATTATGAAGGTAGAAAGTGATAGGGCCATTGGGAAAGGTGGTTCTGGATCTGTGATGTGGTGGGTTCCAGCCTAGCCTCCCGAGACAGACTTGTGCCCTGTGAAGTAGCTGTTATGAGTGCTGGATATTTTTCATCCTCTACAGATGCACTCGTTCCTCTTCCCCAGGCTGGGATGCTGAACTGTCTGGATTACATCACTGGGCTCCCTTGCTCTCTTGTTTCTGATTGGGTTTCCCCATGGCACACCCCAGCAGGATGCTGAAGGGTGAAGCTGGGTATGCTCCTCCCTAGAATTCCCTTCCTTTGGAGTTGTCATAGGCTGCTTCAATCCTTCAACCAAAGATCACAGTTCTTGCCCAGCACCATCTCCCAGAGTCCTCTCTGATTTATTGTATCCTCTCCTCCTGGCCCTTCAGGTGTAGGGGTAGTAACAGTTCTCCACTGTTACTTGATCTGGAGTATTATGCTACCCCTTAGATTTCTCTGTTATGATGCCCATACTTTTGAAAATCATCTCCTTTAAACAATAGTTATATGTTTCAAAATATATGTTGGGACTTTGAAAAGTTGAATGAATGAACTTAAAGGTGTGAAACCAGAAGCACAGGGCAATGTTGACAAGGAGTAAGCATGACTGATTATTTCAACAACAATGGGGTAGGAGTGGGAGGATGTTGGGGAAAGAACCTCTTGTCTTGCATCTAGAAGATCCACTGAGACCTGGCAGGGGTCTCAATCAATGACAGTGTCAGTGATGCGAACACAAGGTGTTGACTTTCTTTGGATGTTCCAGGTGTCATATTCAACCATTGTTTTACAGTTTGGTAAATTTAAAGCTGTTTCTTTTTTTTTTTTTTTTTTAAGATTTTATTTATTTATTTGACAGAGAGAGAGACAGCAAGAGAGGGAACATAAGCAGGGGGAATGAGAGAGAGAGAAGCAGGCTTCCCGCCGAGCTGGGAGCCCGATGCGGGAGCGGCTCGATCCCAGGACCTTGGGATCATGACCTGAGGCGAAGGCAGATGCTTAACGACTGAGACACCCAGGAACCCCTAAAGCTGTTTCTAAAGCAACTTGCTTCTGATGGCAGGTTTCTCCAGGATCAAGATGGCACATCTAGAGTCCTAGCACCTCCAAAAAGGTGGTGAAAGACCTGAATTAATCGTTTAGTTATGTGTAAGCATTCTAGAGAGTTTTGAAGATCTTGATGGGACATAGGTCCCTAGAAAAGAGGCTATCTTTTGTTTGTTTGTTTGTTTGTTTCTTTTTTTTTTGTAAATAGGTAAGATGAAGGCTTGAGCTATTTTACCAATATTGTATTGTCTGTGATTAACTATAATATGTCAGTTTAGGCTGGGATACATATGTACATGTAGATTAACTTTAATTTATACCCTAAGGTTAAATTAATATTTGAGGTTAATTAATATTTCAAGATACCCAGACTGGAAATCCAAACTTCAGAATAGGCGATAGCCATTTGAGTCTGCACAACAGAGTTCACTATTCAGTGTAAGGGATGAGAAATACTTTCTCATTGATTAAATGAATGGTTTTTAAAATATGTAGTTGACAAAGATGATTGTGTAGGTACCTTGTCAATGCATGAATGGGTCAAAATCTGGTGAATTTAGCCACTTAACTTCAGCATATTTCCCTAGACACAACAGCAAGCTCATCCCCACTTCCTACCCTCCCTTACATTGAATATGGAGTTGATCCTACTGTAATAACATTGCATTGACTTCTGAGTGAGATTTTCGCTCAAAATAATTGTTGGAATAAAAATCAAGGACAAAAAAATGGGACTTCACTGAGCTTACAATGACAACTGTGCATTGGTCAGGATAGCTAGGAGATGCTGCAGAAACAAATTACACTTTGAATCTCAGTAGCTTAAAGCAACAGAGGTTTATTTCTTACTCATTATTCATGGCCACTGAGGGTTTGTTCTGCATGGCTGTCATTCTGAGAGCCTGTCTGACAGAACAGCCATGACCTGGAACATTGCTCACTGTCTTGGAAGAAGGAAGAAGTGAGCTCTCTTCTGGAAGGTCTTGTATTGGCAAATATGAAGCTATCTTGTGTCCAGAAGGCAAATAGTTGGAGATATTTGGGTAACAGTGCTATGAATACCACAGTTTGAATGACTTTGTTGGTGTTCCTACTTGTTAACAAATGTCTCTATGAGTGGCAGAATTGAGCCTGAGACTTACTTTCTTTTTTTTTAATTTTTTAAATTTATTTAATTTTATTTTATTCTGTTATGTTAATCACCATACATTACATCATTAGTTTTTGATGTAGTGTTCCATGATTCATTGTTTGCGTATAACACCCAGTGCTCCATTCAATACGTGCCCTCTTTAATACCCATCACCAGGCTAACCCATCCCCCCACCCCCCTCCCCTCTAGAACCCTCATTTTGTTTCTCAGAGTCCATAGTCTCTCATGGTTCGTCTCCCCCTCCGATTCCCCCCCTTCGTTTTTCCCTTCCTGCTATTTTCTTCTTCTTCTTCTTCTTTTTTTTTTAAACAAATAATGTATTATTTGTTTCAGAGGTACAGGTCTGTGATTCATCAGTCTTACACAATTCACAGCGCTCACCATAGCACATACCCTCCCCAATGAGACTTACTTTCATTGTAACCTATCACCTGGCAGAGAGGGTGGGGGAGAGGAAACAAAAAGTCTTCACCTATTTTTAATAAGTGGGAACTATTGGTTTTTATTCACAAAATATTGGGCAATTGTTGAATGGACAATTGGGAATAAGTCAGTTTGAATCAAGTGGAATACTAAAAGAAGACATGACTTCCTAATGAAGAAAAGGGGCATACTGGTTCTAGAATTTCAGCTCATGTTATGTGTAGCCTAAATGCTTGTCAATGATGATGGGCACTGGAACATAAGGATAACACTCTGAAGACAATCTAGTAGATTCCTCAGAATATTCTAGATTCTCTTTCCTTCTTTCCCTCTTCCTTCATTTTTTTTTTTTTTTCTAGCATACTGTTTGCACTTAGTAAATATTTCAGCATCTTGATGATAATTCTATGGGACTTCATGGTACCAAAGACAAAGAGGGAAAATTTAACTTTCTCTCATTGAGGTATACGAGCAGGTGGGCTCTTTAAATGATCCCCTTGACTGTTAATGATTCTGAAGTCCTATTTAAAAGTTCCTCTAGTTAGTCCCCAAAGCCATGGAGTATTCAGAGAAACTTCTAAATGAGAGTTAATTTCTAGCACGCAATATCCCCGCATTCACTGCCAATTAACTGTAGCCTAGAGCTAAGCATATGATTCGGGGATGAAACTTTTTGCAACACAACACACAAAAAGCAATTATAGTGGTTTTTTTTTTTTTCTTATAACTAGTTAAGTGGTAGAGGAAAGAAAACTGTTACTTAGTAATTATCACACTCTACCCAACTTCCTCCATAATTTAATAGGCATAAAATCCTTTTAAACCTCAAATTATTCAACAATTTAGCTCATTTGTAACCTAGATAAGTCACCTTACATTTTGCTAGGTAAACCAACCAACCAACTAGCTAAAATGTTGAAGTTAAAAGATATAACATCTAGAAAGAGCTTTTCTCAGAAATGTTTAAATTCCATATTTATTCTGAATATAAAATAATTACATTCAAACTCAAAAAAGTCAGCCTTACTTGTATCATGACTGAGTATATGGTCTTACCAATTGCAGCAATCCTTTGGCAAAAAGGAATAGACACCTATGTGTTTTCCTTGGTTAGAATTTAAAAAGAAAATTGCTTGAGAAATGGTTTGTACCTTAACAACAATCCATTAAAATTTCTTTCTTCTTGACTCTCAGAAACAAAAGTATGCCCACTTACAAATTGAGTGACATCTGGGGTGCCTGGGTGGTGCTGTAGCTTAGGCATCCCACTCGGTGTCAGCTCCTGTGGTGGTCTCAGGGTCCTGAGATTGGGCCCCATAGCCATCTCTGCACTCTTGGCAGAGTCTGCTTGGGATTCTCTCTCCCCTTCCCTCTGCCCCTCCCTCTCCCTGGGCCCCTCCCTCTCCCTGTGCCCTTCCAGCTCATGCTCTCTCTCTCTTTCTCTAAAAGAAAGAAATAGGCGCCTGGGTGGCTCAGTTGGTTAAGCGTCTGCCTTCCGCCCAGGTCATGATCCCAGAGTCCTGGGATCCAGCCCAGCATTGGGCTTCCTTCTGGGCGCGGAGCCTGCTTCTCCCTCTCCCACTCCCCCTGCTTGTGTTCCCTCTCTTGCTGTCTCTCTCTCTCTGTAAAATAAATAAATAAAAATCTTAAAAAAAAAAAAGATCTTAAAAAAAAAACCCCGAAATTGGGTGACATCCAAAATATTGCTGATTTAAATGCAGTATTTCTGTTGTATTTTCACAAACTAAAGGAACAATTTTTTTTTCTTTTTTCTTTTTTTTCTTTTATTTATTTATTTGACAGAGAGAGAGAGAGCACAAGTAGGCAGAGTGGCAGGCAGATGGAGAGGGAGAAGCAGGCTCTCCGCTGAGCGGGGAGCCGGATGTGGGGCTCGATCCCAGGACCCCAGGATCATGACCTCAGCCGAAGGCAGCCGCTTAATGGACTGAACCACCCAGGCACCCCTAAAGGAACAATTTCTTAACTCTACCAACAAAGCAAGTAACAAATTTATATTTGTGATTAAGTTGCCTACATTAAGAATACATTCGGTTTTCTCTTTTAAAATTCTGACCTTTAAAATAAATAGAAATGGGTGCCTGGGTGGCTCAGTTGGTTAAGCCTCTGCCTTTGGTTAAGCCTCTGCCTTCGGCTCAGGTCGTGATCCCAGAGTCCTGGGATGGAGCCCCGCATCGGGGGAGGCGCCCCTGCTCAGCAGGAAGCCTGCTACGCCCTCTCCCACTCCCCCTGCTTGCGCTCCCTCTCTTGCTGTATCTCTCTCTGGCAAATAAATAAATAAAAATCTTAAAAAAAAAAAGAAATCCCAGGGGAGATATGAGAATGGAAATAGAGTAGTGATGAGTATATAGGGAGAGAGTGACTATGTTGAAAGGATTCAGGCCAACCTGGGGGTCCGGTTAGCTTTCTCAATTTGCAAACCATCCGGTCAAACCGCCACAAGCTAGGGAATCTTGTGCATTTGGACAAGTTTGTTTTTAGCTTTCCTTCAACATTTTCTTTGGTTTTCTTAGGAGCTTCAAGCTCCTGATATTTTTATAGGCTCTGTCATTCCTCCTTTTAATAAAACACATGCATCCCTGGTTTTATTCTTTTATTCTGCAAAATGGCAATGATGCAAAGAGATTTTGTATAAACTGTTAGAAAACTGATGTGTTACTCTTTATGATGGCATAATGTCTCAAACTGGTGAAGATATTCTAGGCCCTACAAAGGCCTCCACAAGTCAGAGTCACTGACCCTCCTTTTTATGAGACTATAGATGTGAAACTCTAGCACTGTGCCTGGCATATTGGGGGATGTTCAATACTGTTAATTAAAAAAATATATACATAAAAGTAAATACATCTGGTAAGATGGATCCTTCTATTTCTGTTTATATAGTATACAAATGGCTACCTGGACATAGAAAAAAAGTCATTTTATTTCCATTTCTAGAGATTATATATTTTTTTTAAAAAAGATTTTATTTATTTATTTGAGAGAGAGAGAATGAGAGAGAGAGAGCACATGAGATGGGGGAGGGTCAGAGGACGAAGCAGACTCCCTGCCAAGCAGGGAGCCCAATGCGGGACTCGATCCTGGGGCTCCAGGATCATGACCTGAGCCGAACACAGTCGCTTAACCAACTGAGCCACCCGGCTGCCCCGATTATATACTTTTAAGTAATACCCATGATTAGGACCTCAGAAGAATATTGGAAAACATCTTGTTTACCAAAGGAGGTTATTAAGAATGCAGATTCCGGGGCTCTAGCTCAAACCTATTGGATTAGACTCTCAGGCTAGCATGGCCCAAGAATCTGTATTCTACCATGATTCTCATGGATTCTAAAGTTTAAGACCCGAGATTGCTCAGTGACATGACACCTTTGCACAGTGGTTAAACTTGGTTTGGCTAACTAGGTTACCTTTAACAGTGGATACAATCATATGAAAAAATGTGGAGCGTCTGAACTTTTTCAGAGATCACAGAATGCTTTTACTAGTCTCTCTCTTTTTTGTACAGCATTTTGAAATTAATATTTATTTGACACTATAACCCAGAGGAAGAGTGCAGGGGCAGAGTAATATTCTGCATTTTCCACATGGGGAAACAGAGGTCAAATAAGCAATAACTAGTGAAGACAGTTATAGAACCTATGCTTGCTGACTTTAAATGTAGTGCTCTTTTCTGCCATACCACTAATTTAAAGTGTTTTATTTTCTTTCTTTTTAAAATTTAGTTTTTATTTTTATTTTTATTTTAGTCTCTTTTTAATTACTCCCATCTTTTTTTTTTATTTCCAGAATCAAACTCTGATAATTACAGTTTAAATTACTTTTAAAGTACCCTCTGTTTTTCAGAGATTTCTAAAACAAGGAAAGTAACCGGTATAGAGAACAGGTCAAGGACAGTGAGGATTTGCACCTTTCAGTTTTTACTCCATTTCCTTGTTTCTTAAACACATCATTAAATACAGGAATAAGTAAACAAATGAGTATTTGTCATAATAAATACATGTATATAAATATGTCCACAATGGTTGCCAAACATGTGTTAGGGTTCAGGAAATGCCACACCAAAATATGGCACCTTGGCATATTCAGTATTTTAGGGGGAAGGAATTTAGGAAAATGGCAGTAGCAGGACACTCTGACCTTCTGTCATCACCCCCTCCCCCAACTCTGCCTTGAAACAGGTCATAGAACCTTGATGTGAGAGGTACCTTCCCTATACTCGGAGAGAAGGAACTCCCTTATCTTTGAAGACAAAGGGATGCCTAGAAGAATCCTAAGGAACAGGCCAGGCTAAGTTTCCCCCAGTGTACTACACTTACCTCATACTCCTTGATCTATCATATTCCTCCATGGCTGTCCACTCTTCATCAAACCTAACATGAAAATATTCTGGTTTAATGGTTTCTTCAGGTCTTCATTTCCTTATGGAGGCTCCCATGTCAAATTAAACTTATATTTAAAAAAAAATGTATGCTCTTCTCCTGTTGATCTGTCTTTGTCAGACCTAGCCGGGAACCCTGAGAGGGTGTAGGAAAATTCCCCTGTGCTGCCCCTAAGATGGATAAGAAGAAAACCCAAGTATGCAGGGCCCCAAGCTCCCGCTCTTGCCTTAACCAAACCAAAAGCTCACTTTTATGTTTGCTACATTGGGGGTCCATAAAAAGTACTTTTGGAACAACAACAACAAAACACCAGATTCTAGTCTAATTTCAAGGTTGAAGTACATCTAGATTTTCTTAAGTGCTTAGAAGGATGAAAGAGTCTGCCCCAAGCTAACAGCACGGAGGCTTCATTTCATTTCTTTTGTTGCAGGGTTGTATAATTCACATTGGAGTGGAGGGTGGAATTTCACTCGGTGTCACAAAGTTTATAGGGAAAGAGGGCTTCTGTTTTATAAGTTATTCTGATGGGGGCACTTAGTCCCTGAGAAAACCAGACTTCTCCACTTAGAAAACCATTGAAATGACCTACTCTATGAATGTGTGTTCTTTGCCAAGTTATTCATTCTCTGCCACAGGTTGTTAATTTAAAAAATGGGCTATTACTATTTACCCTTACCCTTTTCACAGTGGACTCTGTAATAGTAATTGATCATAATAACCTGACCATCAGTTCATATTCAAAAGATAGACACCGTGAGCACAAATGTGATGATTATATTTAGATTGTGATAGTAATGAAGTACCAAATCCCCTGTTTTTCAAAAACAAATTTAGAAAACTCAGCAAAATTTTCAAGTGACTGAGTTAGATGTCCATATCTAAAGGCAACCTGGTCTGGATGCAGGTCCAGTGCATGGGATTCAACATGACTATAATCTCTTCAACTACTTTCTCTTGTCCTGCAGTCCATCTCAGCTACCTATTTCATGGGCATACCTTAAATGCTAATACCAACTATAACTGCAAGTCTTTATTATCTTAATTTCAAGCATCTCATACTCTTATCAATTCTTCAACCCCATCAGGACCTTTAATCCAAGAATGGTAACATATTTTCACTGTCCCTCAGCTCTATCATGGCTTCACTTTTTGTTTCTTCATTTAGATCCCACTCTCCTGCATGCATTCTTGACACTTTTGTCTCTCTCTCCAGTTGTATGTTTGGCAAAACTCCAACTCTGATAAATCTCCTTTCTCTGCACTCAAGCAACTGTGAAAAATATAACCATGATGACTAAGATCACTCTAAATATATAACCACATAGCTCTAATTGGCTTGGCACATCCATGGCATTGCCCCTTTCAACATTCTCATTTTCCCATATGACTATTTCATACCATATATTGTTGGAATTAGATTCAAGCTGCACATAACAGAAACCCACTGATGGATCTTCTCACATAAAACACAAAAAGGTAATTCTTGGCTCCTTTGGCAGTCACACAAAGTCATGAGAGACCCAAGAAACTTCCTTCTTTCTGCTCTTCCATGCTTTGTAGTCAACTTCCATCCTCAAGGTGAGTAAGATAGATGGCTTCCAGAATGTCAATCATCACATCTAAGTTAGAGGGAGTAGGAAAGAAGGAAGGCGAGAAACAAATGAGGCACCTCTCAACAGAGGCGCTTTCCTTTAAGGAGTCTTCCTGGTCATCTCGTATAACATTTCTGCATACTTCTCTCTTGCCAGAATTTAGTCAACTGGTCACACTTAACTGCAGGGGAGTTGGGAAAATATAGTCTTTCTTCCCTTTTAAGGAAGAGGGAGAAAATGGATATTAGGCAAATCATAATTGCCACATACCTTTTCTTCTCTCCTCAAATTTTAACCACTCCTCTCCCCACTGTCCTGCCTCTCAGTAAGACCTTGCTTATTTCCTGAGAAACTAGAAGCAATTGGAAGAGAACATTAACATACTTCTACCAGCAAATTAACCAACTCATCTATGTTCAACTCCACTTACTTCTTTAGCTATCATTCCATTTCCCTGTTCTCCTTGAGAGTAAACTTGTCTGTTGCCTTCTCTACTCCATTGCCTGCCATTCTCACTAGAATCTAGTGCAATAAGTTTTTGTCTTCTGAAACTGTGTGGTCAAGTTTACCAATGACCTCCATGTTGTCAAATCCAAATCCTCATTTTATGGACCTAGTCCTCATCTTCTTAACATAGTTCCTCATTCTCTCCTCCTTGAAACTCTTTCATCTCTTGGCATTCAGTAGCACACCATAATCTTTTGGTTCTCCATCCACCTCCCTGGCTACCCAGTCCCCATTCTCTTTGCTGGATCCTTTTCATCTTTTTGACCTCAACATCTCCATTTGGATGTCTAAGAGAAACCTCAAATTTAACATGTCCCAAACTAAAACTCTTTATCTAACTCTCACCTTCCAGTCTTCCCTATCTCAGTTGGTAGCAACTCTATTATTACTATTTCTCAGGCCAAAAACTTTGAAGTCATCATTGCCTTTTCTCTTTGTTTTTTGTTCCACATCCTATCAGAAAATCCTGTTGGTTCCATGTCCAAAACATATCCATAGCCTGACCACTTCTCACCATGTGCTTCTACTGTAAGAGCCTAGTGCAAGTGCCATAATTTCTCACTGGACCAGT
Organism: Halichoerus grypus; assembly: GCF_964656455.1. NCBI lineage: Eukaryota > Metazoa > Chordata > Mammalia > Carnivora > Phocidae > Halichoerus > Halichoerus grypus. The sequence continues at coordinate 138,308,434 of NC_135712.1, forward strand.
GTAATTAGACACTATGTTTTTGCCCTCTCCCTAGAATTTTCATCTCAACATTGCAGCCAGAGTATCACTTTAAAAATATGTTATACCCCACCACTTCTCTGCTAAAAATGTTTAAATAAATTCCCAATCTAGAATGAAACCCAAACTTCTTAGCCTCTTAAGACAACCTACAAGGTCCTGTGTGATCTGGCCCCTGCTACTCAATCTAACCTCATCTCCCATTTCTCTATACTTCCTTATGCTCCAGTCATACAAACCCACTTGCTATTTATTAAATATGCCAAGAACATTTCCAGCTCTGGACCTATGCACTTGGCATATCTGCTGTTTGGAATATTCTTCCTCCAGTTATAGATCCTTTGATGTTACTTATTTTATTCAGTTGTTTACTCAAATGTCACCAGTTTGAGAGCTCATCCCTACCACCCTATTTAAATAGTACCTTCTTTCACTTTCTGTCACCTTCTCCTGCTTTGCTTTTTGCATGATCCATTGCATCATCTGACACAGTTGCTTGTTTGTTTGTTTCTTGTCCCCCTTCCTCTATTAGAATGTAAATTTCAGTAGAGAGGAGAGATCTTACCTTTCTTTTTTCTTTTCTTTTCACCTGTATATTTCTAGCATCTAGAATAGTACCTGGCATACAGTAGATATTTAATAAATATATGTTAAATAATGATGTCTCTTGGAGACCAACTTGTGTATCTAGAGCTATGTTGGATACCTCCTGAATTCCTTGTTAGATCAGCTGCAGACCAGTTATGTTTGACAATTAATTAATTCCTTTAGGTCTGCTGTCCAAACCCTGCTCATGGCCTGGGTGAATTTTCTGGCCTCATCACTGTCAAGATTCAGGACAGGGATAAAGGAACAGATGTGAGAGCCAGACAATATGGCTCACAGCCACCCAATTGGAATCCCTTTGGGATTTCCATGCTCTCCTCACAATTTTTTGAGAACAGAAAAAAGGGATGCATTACAAATTGAGAATAGGGTAAAGTAGACTTGATGTCTCAGTCTTCATATTTACTCATTATTCTGTGGTTACAACTATCTGAACATTCTTTTCATTTGTGGGAATCCATCATGCTGTCCATCTTGTTGAATGTAGGGTGCTATCTTATATTATGGAAGCCCCAAATTTCCAATATTCTCTGTACCTGGAGCAGAGGCTGAAGAGTGGTCATGTGACTCAGGCTTGGGTAATCTAATGTCTCCTTGTGATCTTAAATCTCTGTTGAACAGCACGAAGATAATGGCACCAGTATTAATAAAGGCAGCATGAATATTGACATGGCCCATGGGTGGGGACAACGACATGTAGGGGTGGGTAGTTGCACTATCTTACAGTGGTGTGATCTCCTGGTTATCCAACCTCTGCAGTTACCTTGGTTCCTTTCCATTTTATAGGCTTGGTCATCCAAGATTTTGCTGATTCTGTCATTTCTTCATGTCCTTCCAAGAAATTATCTTTAATTAAGACAACCAGATTCGGTTTCTGTTGCTTGAATTTAAGAACTCTTAACTGATACGGAAGGCTAAAACAAAAACATAACAAAAAGAAAACTTTGTATGAAAACAAGATTTCTATCATATGAAAATTAATGTGCAAAGTATTAATGGGACTCTGTTAGTGTAGTATCTTTAATATCTTAATAGTAGTGATGGTTAATTTTATGTGTCAACTTGGCTAAGGCCACAGATCCAGATATTTGCTCAAACATTATTTGAGATGTTTCTGTGAAGCATTTTTCAAGATAAGATTAATATTTAAGTCAGGAAACTTTGAGTAAAGCTGATTACCTTCCATAGTGTGAGTGGGTCCCATCCAAACAGTTGAAGGCCTTAAGAAAATCACTGGCTCTGATGAAGAGGATAATCTACTAGCAGACTGCCTTTGAACTTGAAGTGCAGTTTTTCCCTGGGTCTCCAGCCTGCCACTTACCTGTGCAGATTTTGAAATTGCCAGCCTCCACAATTGCATGAGCCAATTCCTTAAAATAAATCTCTCATTTTCTTTCTGTATATGCATCCTATTGGTTCTGTTTCTCTGAGGAACCCCGACTAACACAATAGTCAAACATATAACACTGTGATAGGCACAGATCTCTATTCTGTGTGCTAAATAGCTCCCATAAAACTTACTCTGTGGTGCATTTAGGCACCCCAACCCCCTTGTTGGACTTAGGCGAAGATTCTCTGTGGAAGGACTGGATGGCTCTCCCGGGTCCTGTATCATGCAGCTGGGAGCAACAAGCCAGTGCAGTCTGCCTTATTTCTGTTATAATCTACCTTTGTAGATTTGCTGTGAATATCAAACGAATGAGATGATTCATGTGATGGTGCCAGATGAACCATAGAAAACGGCATAAGTGCAATTTAATAAGGGGTGTGTGAGCGTTCAGGAGAAAAACTTTGAAAGCAAAGTTGGCACATCATGTCTCCATTCCACCAGCATGCCCCTCTGCCCAGTTTCCCCTGATTTCAAGTACTAAAAAATGAAACCAAGGAGAAGGAAAGAAGGAATAGCAAATCTTATCAGCTCTTGGTTATACTATTGCAAAAGGGCCTCCCTTCTTGTAGTAGCTGGAGTGATCCTTCTAAAGCAAATTTTCTCATATCAGTTTCCCCCCCTGATAGATATGGAGACATGTCACCTAGATCCTCTATGATTCTCTGCAGCAGAGAGTGGTCAGTAGGCAGCGTCGGCTTTCAGCTCCTTTGGTTTCAGCCTCAGCTGCAGGGTTCCCCCACCTCCTCTACTCACCAGGATCACACCCTCCCCCTGGAGGTCTACACCCAGGCCAGAGTGATGGAGAGATGGTTATTTCTGTTGGAAGCTGGAGAGCCATGCTTGTTCCAGAGCTTCCTACTGGGTTGGCCAAGTTTAGCTTAACTTCGCTCTTTACCCATTTGTGCTTCATCTTTCTTCCTTCCTTTCACATGCATTGATCCTTCATAAACATCTTACAGCCCTTACAGTCTGTTTCAGTACCTGCTTCAGAGAACCCAACCTATAATACCATCTCTAATCCTTTAAATGGTTGCCTATTTGCCACCCCCAGAGTTCTCAGCAAGAGTACATGGTGGTGTGCCAGTCCAAATAGTGCCTGGCACATAGTAGGGGTTCAATAAATACCTATTGGCTGTTGGTATACAAAACCCCAGGATGAGCAGGAGAAACCCAGCCCCCCTCCTCTGCCACTTCCTGGAGCATTAATTTCTCAATAGAAATTAAAACATTAAAAAATGTTAAAATAAACATGGATATCTTATACGCCAGGATATAAATTAGCATGAATTTTAAAGTTGAAATATGTGAATTTCAAATACTATCAGCCGAAGCTGGAGGTTGCTTTAATCTTCAGCTTTAAATGCTGGGGGAAACATGTTGATTCTGTGTTGCTAGGACATTTATTAATAATCTGAGAAGTTCTGGTCTTCTATATTGGACCTACGTAGTATAGCATAAAACTTTCTCCATCATCTGCTACCATCTTTGCAGCTAGATCTCCTGTCCTCCTGGACTCCATGCTTCACTCTAGTTTGTACATATGCCTTAAGTCACACCTTGCCCCACCCCATCATCCTTACCCTGGTGGATACCTTCACTTACAAATAAGCACAAAATTCACCTCCCATGTGAACCCGAATCTCTTAGGCAGAGGCTGAATTATTGCCTCCTTTGGTCTCTCATAACATCTAGTCTATACAGTTTCAATAGAACATATTTTACTTGCTATGTAGTCTTCATCTGTTTACATTTTCCACTGGTGGAAGGTGATCCCACCTCCCCTCCACCCCCAGAACAGAGACTGCATGTTTTTCATTTTCTTATCCCCAGTGTACCACAGAGTACCTGGCACAGAGTATGTGCTCATTATATTTGCATAAATGAATGCAAATAGAGATAAAGGTTGATCTATTATTGAAGTGTAGTAGCTAAAAAAATACTGGGTAGGGATTTTTTTGACTCTATTAATAGAGCTCTATATGTTTTCCCTTTGCAGGAAATTTTATTTCTTGGAAACTGTTAGAAATATGATTGCATAGAGTATAATTTCCAACTGGAATAGACGGTTTCAAGAAGGACATCCTATAATGACATGGAGAGTACACTGTGGTGCCCCCATCACTGTACCTTCTGGAGGGCAATTTCAGATCCCTGTTTTTGTAATGATTAGGAAATAATTTTTGTTTCACATTTTTGTTGTGAAAAATAATTGATGTTAGCAACAATACTAGAAGCTTCTTTATCCCAAAGGATCTGAGGTAGACCAGAGGATTCAAATCTGCCTTCTTCAAGTGATGCTTGAAGTTTTCATACATATTGTGGGAAAACAACTCTTTCTTATTAGCTTAGCCTAAAATAAAAATCAGTTAGTCTTTTGAACATTTAATGAGTTATTTTCTTGGTTGCTTGGGTGGAACATTTCTCTGCAGTTGAGCAAATATATTAGAGGCATGTACAAATCTGTCAAACTTGGTGTGTTGACTTTACTCAGAATTTTGCTATTAATAATTTCTTGATAAGCAGTCCTTTAATGCTCCTGGTTTTGTAGACTGAACCTTTCTGATATCAAAGGATGAAGAGAGAGACACAGTAAACCCTTCTATAAACACTGAAGGGAAGTTGGTAGGAGGCTCTTTGGCCCTGATGTGGTTTGCAAAATACATCAAAAGGGAGCAATAGGAAATAATAACTATAAGGAAGAAATGGAAAACTGTGGCATGGATATAGTTTTCTTTTGGTAGGAATCTTCCACCATCATACCATTTGACAGGAATAGTTGGGAATGGTAATAAGTAGATTTTGTTATTAAGAAGCACCAGGAATAATTTTATCTTTTAATTTTATGACAAGTAGGCAGACCTACAAACTATATCTGTTTTTTCATTTTTTTCAACAATTTTATTGTAATTTTACTGTTCTTGGCAATAAACTCACATCCTATAGGTTAATTCATCTCTTCTATTTGCAGTGACTCTATGTGTCACAGGGTCATATAATGACCAGATGATATGGTAGTATATGTGTCTTCTGCCAGTAGGCAAGGCAAATGAAATTATGGTCATTTGTGTTAGCAAATACAAAATTTGCTGAGTAAGACTGGGATACAGACAGGATAAAGATGAAAATAAATATAATTTGAAGTCTTTTTAAATGCACAGTGACATTTCATAAAAAAATACACTTAGCTGCCTACTTTTTGATAAAGCAAAGGTCAGAAGAATGAAATGTGGGAGTGATTCTATTAACGTTTCTGGTAGAGCTTCCTCTATTCTTAAGACCTCAAGATTCTTTCCGATACATACACTAGTAATTGTATAAAGAGGGCAGAGAAAACAGCAATTTATTATGATGACTGGATTAAGTACTCTGGCACGGCACAGAGAAAAACAAGCATCTCTGCAGATGGGAATGTGGCCACATAATGTTTTCAGCAACAGATTTCTATGGAGGATTTTTTGGCATGAGGGATGAACATTCGTATTGCTGGAATTGCCATATGAGTTATATTGGTGGCTATTTTCAGATCAGCTGGAACCTGTTAATTATTTCTTGGCCTCTTGGTTCTGATTTATGTACTGGATGGTAAGACAAATATAAGTTGTTGACAGCTGTCCTCTTATTATTATTAGGCCAGGTGTTCATGGTTGTGAAATAATTTGAAAATTAAAAATTTTGGGGCGCCTGGTGGCTCAGTCGATTAAGTGTCTGACTCTCGATTTTGGCTCAGGTCATGATCTCAGGGTTGTGAGATGGAGCCATGTCAGGCTCTGTACCCAATGGGGAGTCTGCTTCTCTCCCTCTCCCTCTGCTTGCGTGCTCCCCCCCAAATAAATAAATAAATACTTTAAAAAAAGAAAAGTTTTGTCTAGGATTTCCAAGTCAGGGGTTTAGAGTGTATTGATTATTCAAATGCAGATGTTCTGATTAGATCAGTTCTAACTGGAAAAGGCAGACTAGAACGCTCAGTAAGATGGAGTATTGTTAACTGTCAATTTTTTCTGATCCTCAGAACTTTATGAGGAAAATGTGGTAATAATAAGGTCAGACTCATAGTATGTCTACAATGAGAACTAAATGCAACTATGCATGTGAAGGGCACTTTGTAAATTACAAGGTTCCAAATAGTGTGCGTAATTACTTCTATTTCAAAACCAGTCATGCTACTTCTAGTAGATGCTTAGGATGCAAGGTGCTGCATCGGCTTTGGCCTGGTTTTAGTGCCACTGAGGTGGATGGATCCAAGCAAGTTACCAGCATCCCGCATCAAGAGTAAGAAGTGGCATCGTTTGACTTCGCTGCTTAGAGGGCCTTTCTGAAGCCAGAGAAGGACAACCAGGCACATACAGACATGACTTGGAAGTGTGGGGAAGTTAATGCCCTATGGAGCAGTCCTGCCTCAGAGGCTGATGGGAGGCTGTGCCTAAACATCCTCAGCTTGTCCACTGGTGAGACAAGTCCCAAGTATGGCCCACATAGTTCCTTAGGGGATCCTCAGCAGGAGCGAGCTGTAGTTGTCCACAGAGGTAACCAGCACGCTAACGTGCAATTTTATTGTCTTTTCTCACTCTCCTAGATTGCTTTTCCCACCCCCTCACCTTTTTTTTTTTTTTTAAAGATTTTATTTAGTTATTTGGCAGCAAGAGAGGGAACACAAGCAGGGGGAGTGGGAGAAGGAGAAGCAGGCTTCCCGACGAGCAGGGAGCCCAATGTGGGGCTCGATCCCAGGACCCTGGGATCAGGACCCAAGCCGAAGGCAGATGCTTAACAACTGAGCCACCCAGGCGCCCCTACCCCCTCACTTCTGCTTTCAGGCACTGACTCCTATAAAACCATCTGCACTCCAGTGCTTGTTGCAAGCTTCGCTTTCTGGAGATATTACCCTCGGCTAACTTCCTCCAGACATTTTAGCATAGTGCTAATGAAAAAAAAGACATCAAACTATGGCACAAGGAGATATTTCAGTAAGCACCCTATGGAGAAAATTCCTGGCAGCGGGTTTCACTACCCCACTGGAGGGATTAAGGGATTGCTGTGAAGCTAGTCAAGGTATTTAGGACTTCTAAAGTTCAGAGCTGTTGTTTACAGGGTTTTTCAATCCTTTAATTATAGAAAAAAAGTCCTGAATGTGGGGAGCAGGAACTGAGTGGTTTCTTTTTTGAGTCATTGGCTAATACTGGGTAAAGTACCACCGTGATAAAGCACTGTGGAATGGGGTAAGGGAAGGATGAACAAATATCAAAGGAACAAGAGAGGAGGAAAAAGTAGGAATGATGGATGATTGAGTCCCCATACTTTCCTTTGCCCTGTGTTTCAGGCTTCCTCATAATCCAGTGTTCATCTTGCAAGTGCTGGGAACTCTGTGTGTTGTTCACGCTGTGCTCTCCGGCTCAGCACCTGGAACACAGCAGCTGCTCAGTAAGCAGTCTTCAAATGAATGAGTACATTAACTGAATTGTTTCCCCTTAGGTGTGTGATGGGAGAGAGAGCCCTGGACCAGAATGTAGCAGGACTGTTTTGAGCCCAGGATTTGTCATTAACCCAGGACATGGATTAATGTTGGCAGCTCAACCAATCACACTGATCTGGGTGCCCAGCACTCAAATGGAGGCCTTTTTTTTTTTTTAAAGATTCTATTTATTTATGAGAGAGAGAGAGTGCATGAGCTGAGGGAAGGGTAGAGGGACAAGTAGACTCCCTGCTGAGCGGGGCTCAATCCCAGGACCCTGAGATCATGCCCTGAGACAAAGTCAGACTTAACCAACTGAGCCACCCAGGTACCCCTCAAATGAAGGCCTTTAACTGGTCTCAGAGTTCTAAGGAACCATGGTAAGGGCCTGGGCTTTGACGTCAGGCAGAAGTGCATTTGAATCGGACACATGTAAGAAGTAAGAACTTGTGAGTTCATTTACTGTTGTACTCCCTAAAGTTTTGACTTTCTTCAAGGGATATAATGATACTTTCCTGTCTGGGTTGTTAGGATGCTAACATTGGACATTTATAAAGTTCCTGTTATATAGTAGTCAATTTTTATTATCCCCTGCTATCTTCTTCCATTAGTGTGTTTTGTAAATCTCCATTTACCTGACCAAATACCTAGGCTGAAGGAAATAGGAAGAGGGAAAACAGTGGACCAGATAATCCACAGCTTGGGAATAAACTCTTTAAATATCAAGGAGCTATTTATATTTGTTGCTGTATATACAAATATTATAGATATGCCATCAGGAAATTGGCATGCATGTTAGTGATTCATTTTCCAGAAAGACTAGTATTTTTGAACTTTGTTAAAACTCAAGTCATTTTATTTTTGGTCTTCCAGATTTCTGTTGCCTCTTTGTTGTTTTTCATTTTCTCTGTCTTTGGTGTTTATGGGGATTCTGCTTCCTTCTGTCAGGAGGCCTCCCTCTCATCCTCTTTTGCCCTGCTTTGAGCCTCCCTGGGAGTTCGTGGTACCTTGGCAAGTCCCCTGTGGTATGTTTGTTCTTGCACTGACCTTTTCTGCCACTTCCTCTGCTCTCTAGCCCCCTCCTTTAGAAGGAGACAAGCATTTATTTGTCCATCAAGTGTTTTATTTTTGTAGCTCCTGAATCTTCCAGTTCAGTGGATGCATTCCAGGCCAGAGGCTGCCTAAATTAGTTTTCAACAAACACTGTCCTCCAGACTCCTTCCTGGGTGTGAACTGAGAGACTGTGTGATGGGAGTGGCAGTGTGTGGCCGCAGAGGTGAGGAGCAAACTGGGGATTTGGGTGAACTGGAAGCCTGGCTCCACCTGGTTAACGTGCTTAGATTTGTGAAGACCCTTTGGTGTTACAAAGAGTTCTCCTCGGTCCAAATTAAACTCCCAGCAAAGAAACACTTTTTTCTGCGTAAAAGGAATCTGGTTCCTGTGGCAAAAATAGCAATCATTCTTCACCTCTCTTCCTTTTGCCACGGGAGACTTTGTATCTTTTCCGATAAAGAGGCAAAGTCCATTTCTTCAAATTGAACGTGGGCCAGGCTTGTGACTTCCTTTGGCAAATAGAATGTGTTGGGTGACTGTGTGTAAATTAAGAGCCTGGACTCAAGAAACCTTATGTGCTTCCACTCTTTCTTTTGGAACACTGCCAGTCCTTATGGGAATAGGCCTGGACAGCCAGGTGGAGGATGAGGTCCTATGTGGACTGCAATGGAATCATCTCAGTTTCCCAGCCAAAGCTTCAGATGTGAAAGAGCTTAGCCAAGACCAGTCAAACCTAGCCCAGATCAACAGAACCATCTAGATGACTATAGACTCATGAGTCATAAAAAAGGGTTGCTCTAAAGCACTAAATTTTGTGATGGTTTGTTATACACCAAATCTAACTGATCTGGGGTTTTATAAACCCACAAACACACATTATGTTAAATGGATTGTTTCGATTCTAGAGAAATAATGACAAGCAAGCATAATAATGATTAGCAGAGCAGAGATGAGAATAGAGGGCAAACATCCAATATGTTAGGATGTTTATTCCAATGTTGTCTTTTTACCTGATCCCATTGATGGGTAAATCTTTGAGGATTCATGTTCTTTAGTGGCTTTCATAGTAAAAAACTTGGAATGTCATCAATTACTGTTTCAGCTGAGGAGGTCTCAAACCCAACCTTCCACTCTCCTTTTTTAGGACTTCTGTGTGTCCCTTGATACTGTGAAAGATGGGCACACAGGACACATCAGATGAGGACTGAACTAGTCATAAGGCACTGCTGTGGGATGGCCAAGGTCAAAGTGAAGTTTATTGGAGACAGTCTATGTTATATCTTATACATCACGTTAAATGTGTGACTTTCATGAATTGTCTTTCAAAAAGTCATCTTTTGCTTCCAAACAACCAAAAGGCATGAGTAAAAGATGAAAATGCATAGTTTAGCTCTTATTCACTCAGCATTTAATCATGTGCTCATTGGCCACACATGACACCAAAAGGTCTTTAACACTAAAGTCTAAAAACAATTTAAACAAACTTGATGTCGTAATTTCTTTCCTGAAATTTCTTTTTTCACTTAGCAAATTATTTTCTCTCCACAGAAAATGAATGCCAAACCAAGGCTCCTTTTTCTTCATTAGGTAATAACATCCAGATTTTATTGGCTTTATCCAAAAGAGGCAATTTCTCACTGTTAGCCAAACTCAAAATACTCAGAGTAAAATTTGGTAAACTCAAGCAGAAGTAGTCTCCAGATATTAGAAGACATTTCTGCATTTATATGTTTTTCCTTCAGGAAATTTTAGTCCTGGTGTAAATTACTCTTTTAGAATTTGAGATGACCAGCTTTCTCACTTTTTAGTAGGACTGCAAAATATTCCTCACTTAAAAAAGATATTTGAGATTCAAGAGCAATAAAAGCTAGACAAAGAAAAACACTGTTGTGAATAATGTGCTTTCAAAAGGAAAATGTTCAAATTTTCAGAGTTGCATACTGTTTGGCTGGTCAGCTGTGCCAAGATGAGTTTGGAACTTAGCCCATCAGATTCCTTGGCTTCACTGAGCAGAGTCTTGCTTGTACCAGTTCTGCAGTAAAATTTTTGCTATTTATTTAAGACACAAATCAACATAGAAGTGTACATTTTAGGCCTAGAGAATCAGAAGGAAAACGAGTTCTGACAAATTGGCAACACTAAAACGCTACTTAGAAGTCCATGTTAAAGACTCCTTCTGGATAGAGGCATAGAATCACATTGCCCAGTATTATATGTCAAGAGTCTGTGCCCAGATTGGGTAAAAGCAAGAGCTCCCCCCTCCCTCCCTCCTTGCTGAATGCCATCTCAGGTTGGCTTATTTCTGCCCAGTTGTGCTATGTATGCTAATCTAGATGGAGAAGGTGAAGTAAGGTAAGGTTTGCCTTTTGGAGGCTGTATGTGTGTATTTGTGTATTTGTATCTAGAGACATATAACCGCTCTTCCATGAAGCTCTTCTTCTCCTCATGGAGGAGCTGTTGCTTCTAGATCCTGAGCAAGTAGCGCCGAGCATGGAGTTCATCTTAAATGGCCACAGGGTTATTTGGTTACAGAGGATGGTTGTCTTCCATTCCCAAACTCGTGATTTCTGATGCTGTTTTCAGTTCCCAATCACTGGTTTCCAGGTCTGACTTTAATACATCTTCTAAATCAGCCTCAAAGTCATTGGTTCTTAATTTGAACATCCAAGGAATGATTCAGGGGGCCTGTGAAACTCACGAAAGTATGTTCAGACATCAGTGTAAAGTGTGTAAGTGCATTTTTCTCAGGAGAAACTCCTGTTCTCTCATTAGATTCTCCCAGGGATGCACTTTTCTCCCTCAAAGTTATACCATCATCACTTAAACTAGACATTGTGATTAAAGATTCTCCACTCACTATGACTCATGGCTCCTTCCCCGAGAAACTGGCATGAAGGAACTCACTGTCTAACAGCTTATAATTACCACCCATAACACAATTACCAAGAAAGTTCTAAGCAGAACCGTTCTAACAGTACTGATCCTAAGTAGTAGGGCTTTGTGGAGGATATCAGACTTTGAGTCTTTAACAATTCCAGTAAATTCTGAGTTATTGTTAGGAAAATACATTATGAACAGATTCTACACAACATTTAACTAAAACATATTTATATCAATTAGGAATATTTCTTGACTGTCTGTACCAACTACCTACTTAATAGAGACTTAAATAATAAACCTATTTGATTCTCTCATAACATAAAGAGTGGAGGTAGATGTTCCCAGGGTTCTATCAGTGGCTTATCAATGTCAGAACTTGTTATGGATTGAATGCTTGTGTTTTCTCAAAATTCATAGGATGAAGCCCTGAGCCCCAGTATGATGGTATTTGGTGATGGGACCTTTGGGAGGTAATTAGGATTAGATGCGGTCATGAGGGTGGGACCCTCATGATGGGATTAGGGCTCTTATAAGAAATGACACCAAAGAGCTTGCTCTCTCTGCTGGCATGTACACAAAGAAGAGGTCATGTGAGCACACAGCCAGAAGATGGCTGCCTTCAAGCCAAGAGAAGAGGCTTCAGAATGAAATCTACCTATGGGCATCTTGACCTTGGGTTCCCCAGACTCTAGCAGAGAGATACATTTCTGTTAGGTCACCCAGTCTATGGTAGTTTGTTCTGGCAGCTTGAGCAGACTAATACAGAACTCTGTGGTTCTCTTGTCCTCATCACGGCTGCCACACCTCTAGGCATCCCATCCCATAAGTGATTTTAACTAAGGGCACAAAGCTGGGGAATAGCCAGAACAGTGAATATGATTTCTCTTCATACCATTTTCTTATCAGAGAAGGAAAAAACAAATCTTTCCAGAAAACTTTTCATTCCATTTGAAAGGCCAGAACTGGGTTACATGGCTATTCCTAGAAGTAGGGAGTGTGGGGAAGTGAGTACCGGTTTTTCACCTTTTGAAAAGGGAAACAGGAGATGGTTATGTGGGTCAGGAATGGCTATTGGGCAGCAACAATTAGGTCTCTGATGTGGTGGCAAAGTTTAAAAAAATCAAGAGATTTCATGGAAAAATCTGAATTACATCATCTTTTGAAAAATGAGAAAATCAGAAATGCTGGAGATGCTTGCCTGGGAGTGATAAGCCAGCTCCCTGTGGCAGTCGCTCCATCAGGATGGGGCATGAGAACTGATTTTGCCACGGGCCTCATCATTCCCCATTTCCTTCCCATCACGGAGACTCCATTATTTGCCATTCCTCCTTGTGTTTGCCTTCTTGTTTTTACTATATGAGAAATCTTTCATTCGTTCATGTGACCTGGTTTACTCCTGTAGTCATTTCAGTTGATTTGTCTTTAACAGCTGGACTAAGGGAAAAAGCATCCCAGAGGGATTTGATTTTGGGTCCTGGATCTATATGTAAAATTTTGCTTGTAAAGAAGAAACATCTATTTTTTAAACAGATCATTTAGTCTTAAGCCTTGTAGATCATGTGAAAGTAGTATATTTGACTCAAGATGTCAGCTTGTCATGTCCAGCAGGAGCAGGTAAAGAGGACAGAAAAATCAATTTGCATCTACCTAGACTAGAAGATGATCAGATTTGGAGTAAAAATAACACAGATTTTGAAACAAAATCCCAAACAAATTTCCTTTAAAAAAGAGTTAGCGAGCTTGTTCACATGAGAACAGTAAGGGGAAAACATCTCATATGGTGATTTCAGGAGGCCTGCAATGGATTCCCTCATGAAAACCCCATTAAAGAATTCAGAAAGCAGCACCATGAAGTTGGGGAGATTTTACTTGTACTATTCTTAGGATGTCTCCAACTGATTTTCATCTACTTCATTTCATATTGACTTCATGAACCCAGAGGATCAAAATTGTACCATTCAATACAGAATGACATGGCAGCACCATTACTTCCTAACTCTTGATAGTGAAAAATGTGCATAGGTTAAAAATTCACAAGTAATTATGGATCCAGCCACTAGGCGTGAGGGTCTCTGCTTCTATAAAATAGTTCATCTCCTCATAAGGTTCCAATAGTCTCCTAATTTATAGGCAACAAATCTTTTTTCATTTTTTGCTATTACATCACATTTTACTTAATACATTTGATTTTAAAATGCTTTTTGGGGCACCTGGGTGGCTCAGTCAGTTAAACGTCTGACTCTTGGTTCCAGCTCAGTTTATGATCTCAGGGTCATGAGATTGAGCCCTGCATGGGGCTTCATGCTCAGTGTGGAGTCTGCTTAAGACTCTCTCTCCCTTTCCCTCTCCCCCTCCCTCCACTCTCTCTCTCAAATAAATAAATAATATTTTTTTAAATTTTATTTTATTATGTTATGTTAATCACCATACATTGCATCATTAGTTTTTGATGTAGTGTTCCATGATTCATTGTTTGTGTATAACACCCAGTGCTCCATTCAGTACGTGCCCTCTTTAATACCCATCACCAGGCTAACCCATCCCCCCACCCCCTCCCCTCTAGAACCCTCAGTTTGTTTCTCAGAGTCCATAGTCTCTCATGGTTCGTCTTCCCCTCCAATTTCCCCCCCTTCATTTTTCCCTTCCTACTAGCTGCTGCTGCTGCTGCTTCTTTTTTTAACATATAATGTATTATTTGTTTCAGAGGTACAGGTCTGTGATTCAACAGTCTTACACAATTCACAGCGCTCACCATAGCACATACCCTCCCCAATGTCTATCACCCAGCCACCCCATCCCTCCCACCCCCCCCACCACTCCAGCAACCCTCAGTTTGTTTCCTGAGATTAAGAATTCCTCATATCAGTGAGATCATACGATACATGTCTTTCTCTGATTGATTTATTTCGCTCAGCATAATACCCTCTGGTTCCATCCATGTCTTTGCAAATGACAAGATTTTTTTTTTTATGGCTGCATAATATTCCATTGTATATATATACCACATCTTCTTTATCCATTCATCTGTTGATGGACATCTTGGCTCTTTCCATAGTTTGGCTACTGTGGACATTGCTGCTATAAACATTGGGGTGCACGTACTCCTTTGGATCACTACATTTGTATCTTTGGGGTAAATACCCAGTAGCGCAATTGCGGGTTCGTATGGTAGCTCTATTTTCAACTTTTTGAGGAACCTCCATACTGTTTTCCAGAGTGGCTGCAAATAAATAATCTTTAAAATAAAATAAAATAAAATAAAATAAAATAAAATAAAATGCTTCTTTAAACGTAATTACTCAGGGAACATCTGAACAATGTATTTCAAAAATTATAATATAAACAAACCAGCATCCAGTGCAATATAAAATTGCAAACCTTGGGGTGCCGACTAATTGAAAGAAGGCCATTTGGAGATTTCAGGCTTTGGGCTGGTCATTTTAAGTGTACAAGAGACTAATTAATAAATTTGATCCCCAACTTGCCTTTTTGGATTCTACGATTCTGATATTCTTTAATGTTTCTGGAGGAAAGGTAAAAATATTTCCCAAAGTTGTTTAAAATGTCTGCCAACATATGCAAAAATCCACCTTTATGAGGGGAAGAGGAACAGGTTGAACTATTTGTGTTCCACGAACAGGAATTTCTGATGCTCTGCCATCTGAGGAAGTGCTGCCTATTCACTCAGTATCGGTGTTTTATATCCCAACTTGGAATGACAGAAGTTGCCATCTGAGCTATGTTGTTGTGTGGCATATTTCATTTAAAAATTTATATGCACTAAACCTTATCTGCTCAACTCATAAGGTGTGACTCCAGCAAGCCACTCACCCTCTCATCCATTATTGTCTGCTGATTCCTTTCACTCCAGAAAGGTTAATTTCCTTACTGTTTCAGGCATCCATGGGCTATATTCTCCCCTGTTCTCTTTCACTCCATTTCTTTCCTTTGCCCAGAAAGCCAGTTTTTTCACATGCAACTCCTATCCAAATCAAAACAAAATTTCAAGGTCCAACGAAGGCTTGACCTCTGCCAGGAAGCTTACCTCATCCTCAGCATCATTAATATCCCTTTGCACTGAGTTGCGACACTTTATACAGCCTTTCCGAGAACATTATTGCTCTGTGGAAGGAGATGATATGCTCATCAAGGACAAGGACAGAACATTTTATTTCTTTCATAGCCTCCACACTGCCCATCATAGCACTGACCACAGACTGGGGGCTCAATAAGAGTTGGTGAATAATACTAACCTGACATCTTCAAGCAGAGTTGAGTGTTTCCTTTTTTCTTATCCTATGAAGACCTGTTCAGAGCTCTATTATAGTGGGCTATAAATGCTTGTTTATAACGTGTCTTCCATACTCGACAGTAAATCCTTGGGGATTTGCAAGTATATTCTCTTCATCCTCAAATCTCCTTGTGCCTTTCACATTGCTAAGCACACAATAGGCCCTTAATAAATATTTGTTGACTAAATATGTGTACTATATATTTTCAGGTTAGAAAAATGAGGCTCATTAAAGACAGTTCAGTTAATAAAGTGACATCTGCAGGGTTAGATGCTGGTGATATAGACATGTATATGAGACTGACAGTTCTGATCAGGAGCGGGGTTTGCTGTATTCAGAAAAAGAGAGAACTTGTCAGGATAAAGAACATATTTGGAAAAGTTGCCTTGTAAAAGTTTCTAGGCATGGCCTTTCTAGGTTGGGATTATTTTGCATGTTATGTTTCATTAGAGATAATGAAGAAATTTGACATTCATGACTTGGCCTATACAATGCTTAGAAATAAAGCCATGATCATGATGGAGATATTACCAAATGCTTATCTTTCTGTAATTACAAGAGACAAGATGGAATTAGGGGGAATTTGGAAGGAGGTTATATAGAGGAAAAAACCTGAGACTGTAAGAAAGAGCTGAGTAATAGAGAACAGAGGATAAAAGAGAATGCATGGTCCCTCTGCCCTGTTATTTTATCTGCTAGGGTGATCTTAACCAAAGTAGATAAACCAAGAATGGTAGAGTCCACTAGCTGACCACCTATATCTATGGTCTCCCTACATAGTGACTGGAATTTGTGAGGATATAGTGAAGGGATTACATTTCCCAGACTTTGTAGTACATGTGTCCATGGGACAAAATGCATGTGATACATGCTACCTCTGGGCCAGGACTTTTAAGAAGATGTGTGTGCCTCCTCCACACTCTCTTTTTCTTTATGACAGCTGGATGTAGATGATTATGAGGCCACAGGTATTCTAGAACTACAAGATAGAAGGAGCCCAGTCCCTGAATCACTACATGGTGTCACAACTCAATCAGGAACACCTATCTTGGACTGTTTTGTGTCCATAAGACAGACTTCAATTTTGTTTGTACCAGTTAAATTTTTTGTATTTATTTATTTATTTTTTTTAAAGATTTTATTTATTTATTTGAGAGAGAAATACAGAGATAGCAAGAGAGAGCACAAGTGAGGAAGAGAGGGAGAAGCAGGCTACCCCTGAGCAGGGAGCCGAATGCGGGGCTTGATCCCAGGACCCTGGGATCATGACCTGAGCTGAAGGCAGATGCCTAACTGACTGAGCCACCCAGGCACCCCTTTTTGGATCTATTTGTGAGGGCAGTTCAGTGCAATCTAACTAATGCACCTGATGTTTCTGAATTAACACGATCTTGCCTATCTCTTCTCTTGGCATGTCACGAGAGAAAATCCTATGGCTGCTTTCTTGGGTTAGCTTGGGTAACTAGTGATTGGGCAGGCTACTGCCCTATTACTCACACAAGCAAAGAAGAGTGAGACCTCTCAAGGGTCGTATAGATGGAATGAGTGGAATAAAGCTTAATCAACAAAGACACTGCACCACTATTGTACAGCCTGAGGTATAATGCTATAATCTCTGTTTATAATAAGGTCATAGGGTAGATGAAGAGCTATGATATTCACAAATGCAAAGTAAATTAATAGACCACAAACACAAGCCAAACGAGTGGGTGATATATGCGCCCATTTATGGAGTTCATAAATGTATTCCTAATCTAGGCTGCTGTCAATGGAAACAAATTATGTGGAAGTAGGAACCTAAAGACAGTGTTGACTCCACAGAAACTTTCAGGAAGGCTTTGGACTTACATGGGTCATAGTATAGGGACAGAATATCATATTACCTAAATCTTAAGGGACCAGAAGTCCCCAGCTGATAAGGGCATTGAATTTATATCTCCTTATCAGTACTATACATCATTCTCATTCATCTTTAAATCCCTAGCACCTGGCCTGGAATGAACCATGTGGTAGCAACACAGTATATTTGTTGAGTAGTTATTTTTACTCCTTACTTTCTAGTTGTGTTCTTAGTACCCTTAAAGCTATGTTTCAGAGAATTGGAGGATGCCAGAAGTTTCTTCAAAATGTGTGTTTTTTTTAAGATTATTTATTTATTTGAGAGAGAGAGAGAGAGAGAGAGAATGAGGAGGGGGAGGGGGAGGGGCAGAGGGAAAGGGAGAAGCAGGCTCCCCACTGTGTAGGTAGCCCCATGCGGTGCTCCATCCTAGGACCCTGGGATCATGCCCTGAGCCAAAGGCAGAGCTTAACTAACTGAGCCACCCATGCACTCCTCAAAGTGTTTTTTGAAGCATAGTAATGACTCCCAAATCCATTGCTGTAACCTGGATCTAACCGCCTACTGGATATCACCATCAGGATGTCCCAGGATCCCTCAGATACATCCCACACAGCAGATTCATGGGGCCACTTTATAATAGCAAAGAAGGAGAGAGGTTCTCTTCTTCCAAGAAATTGTGACAGCTTTGAAAAAGGAAACAGTCCCAAACTGTCCTGGGATTCATGCTGTGCCTTGGGAGTTGGAATAATATAATTGGTTCACTTGGGTCATGTGAATTACTCTGGGGGATGGCAAGGCAAGCATCCTTGATGGACAGCTCCATTAGAAGCCACCATGAATTAGGGGAGATGCAGTTCCCCAAGGGAAGTAAAGTGGGGCAGAGAAAATAACAGACACTATCCATGGTAGGAACTCAATTAATGCTTGTTAAATTGAATTGTGTGAGAATCTTCACAACCAGAACTTGTTCTGAACTCTAAAAAGATAATTTTTTTGGCCTGGCTTTCAGTATGAACTTACTTTTTGTTGAGCCAGCTTGCTCATCCTTGAGAAAATTCTTGGTCTAGAAGCTGTCATGCCAAGTTTTAGCTCAGGCTATCTTAGGCAGATTTATAATCTCCTGAGATGCTAGCATTATAATGAAGATGCCGACAGCCCCGGAGTTTGCTGACAGGAAGGGCACAGCTGTGCTAAAGCTAGAAGAGGAATAGGAATACGGTACCTCATCCTTGTGGAGTTGTCATGAGTTTAGGTCAAAGAGGAATAAGACCTCAGTTAGTTCAGGGCTGGAAGAAAGGCCCTCCATCTGAGTCCCAAGTTGGTTTGAATTCAATTGACTGGATATTTCTCCAGCTGTTTTAAAACAAGCCTGAAAGAGTTGAGAGATAGGTCATTATTAAAAAAAAAAAAAAATCACTTTTGGCTTCACATTTAAATCAAGGGTTAGCAAGCTAGAACTTGTGGGCCAAATGTGGCCCATTGTAGGTTTTTGTAAATAAAGGTTTATTAGAACACAGCTATGGGGCGCCTGGGTGGCTCAGTCATTAAGCGTCTGCCTTCAGCTCAGGTTATGATCCCAGGGTCCTGGGATCGAGCCCCGCATCGGGCTCCCTGCTCAGCAGGAAGCCTGCTTCTTCCTCTCCCACACCCCCTGCTTGTGTTCCCTCTCTCGCTGTGTCTCTCTCTGTCAAATAAATAAATAAAATCTTAAAAAAAAAAAGAACATAGCTATGACCATTCATTTACATATTATCTATGGCTGCTTTTACACTATGGCAGAGCTGAGTAGTTACATACAACAAAGATGATGTGGCTACAAAGCCTAAAAAGGGTGCTATCTGGTCCTTTATAAAAAAATGTTTGCCAACTCCTGATTTAAATGAATAATTCTTAAGATTTTTCATTGTTTATTTGGTTTCATGATATCATATATTACCTCCTTACCTTATGCATGTGTCTTTCTAATTATTTTTAGAACATGTAGTTACATATTAAAGAATAAAGTGAAGTAGACTTGTTTAGAAAATTCCATTATAGCCCTTGAGATAACTGGAGACACTCAGGGTTCCTAACATTGCAATGGCAACTTAAATTTTTTAGTAAGAGTGTTGGATGAATTTTAGCAAGGGTGGAAGAAACAAATAGTTCATCAGAGCTATCATCTTCTAGAGAATATTAGACCAAACACAAAAGTTGAAAGAATTGCAGTCAGATAGCTTTGAATCAGATCACATTGTTGAGCTGCCTAAGAAAGTAGATTAAGGCTCTTTCTTACAGTTTTATTTTTCTTTGTTCATTTCACATGGGAATAATATGATACATAGAAATTCCACCAATGTTTGTGGAACTCCTATTATACATTGGACACCATGGTGGGCATTTTCACTTAACTTGTATGCCATTTAATTCTAGTTCCTGTAGCTGTTGTTAGAATTAATGCATACACTTGAAGGAGCAGAGGCTCAGAGACATGAAATAATTTCCCCACAGCTACCTGGCTAGCAGGTGGTGGTATTAGAATTCTTCTCTCTGCTCTCTGGATTGTGAATAAATTGGCTTTTTATAATTCACAGTTGTGGAACAAGATTATCCTAAACTTCCAGTTTACTTTTATTTATTTTTTTAAAGAATTTTCTTATTTATTCATTTGAGACAGAGAGATACATAGAGAGAGAGAGAGAGAGAAAGAGCAGGAGCAGTGGGGAGGGGCAGAGGAAAAGGGAGAAGCAGACTCCCCGCTGAGCAGGGAGCCCAATGCAGGGCTTGATCCCAGGACCTGGAGATCATGACCTGAGCTGAAGACAGTTGCTTAACCATCTGAGCCATCCAGGCACCCCTTCTGTTTACTTTAAAAGGACTTTCTATATGTGTAGAATAAAGTATATTAATCATTTGCTTACAGCTTATTTATCACAAAATGAGTCCATTAACACAACCATCCCTATGTCAAGAAAGTGAACATTGCCGTATCTCAAAAATCCTCTTTCCTCTCTTGCACTGTTCCCGATCTATTACCCAAGGATAAATACTATCCTGACTTGTAATATTGTAGACGAGTTTTTGCCTGTTTTTGAACTTCATATAACTGAAGTCATATATATGTATGATTTTGTATCTGGCTTCTTTCACTCATTATTCTGTTTGTAAGATTTACCTATGTTGTTATGAGTAAGTCATAAGTAGTTCTTTATCATTGTTGACAGTTTTCCATTGTATGAATATACATAATACATTCATCTAACCTACTCTTGATGGATATTTGGGTCGTTTCCAGATTTTTGCTATTATGAATAGTGCTGTTATGAACATTCTTGTTCATGCTTGAACAAAAATTTCTGCTGGAGGAATACTTAGGAGTGAAATTGTTGGGTTATAGGGATCACAAATTGCTGTGACAAAGGGTGCCTATTACTAGGTCACAGAGGGTATATATGTTCATCTTTCTAATAGTTTTCCAAAGTGATTGTATCAATTTATACCCCCGCTAGCAGTGTATGAGAGTCCAGTTGCCAACACTTGATATTCTTTGTATATTTAATTTTGGTCATTCTTGTTGATGTATATAGGTATCTTATTGTGTTTTGAATTTTTATTTCTCTGCTGACTAGTGAAGTTGAGCATCTATTCACATGTTATGTGGGTGTGTTCAAATCACTTGCACATTTTTTTTCCCTTTGGGTTCTCTTTTTTTTCTTATTGATTTGAAGAATTTATTTATATATCCTACTTGTATGTCCCTTGGTAGCTTTAGGACATTTTTAAAGGGTCCTTTAGGGATTCCTTCTAGCATCCTACAACCTCAATTATTTAAAATTTAAAATAGCAAAAGAGCTTTATTAATATAGTATCTAATCTCAAATCCATCGTAATAAGCTTTGCTATTATAGACAGGCAAGTTTAAGTGTTCAGAGGAGGAAAACAAAGGGAATTTTGCTTCTGTAACAGCATTTACATTTCAGCGATTCTGTTTACACATCATTATATGTACACTCCAGCATGTGGTAGAACAAGAGAGACAATAATACTGTACTTAGAACTCATCCAGAAACCATGCTCCATGGCACTTTACAAATGATCAGCAATCAGCTCTGAGCCAGTAGACTCAGAAAGTAGGTAGACACTACCCTGATTTATAGCTATAAACCCACCATCTGAATGACTGAGGAATGGCTTATGGAGAAGTGTTCAAATTTACTTCCTAACTTAACACCACAGTCTTTATTGTGGAATGCAGTGGCATAGTTCATTCCCAAATGAACTTCCCTTAACTGGTGAAGGATTTTAACATATAAGAAGAGCAATCAGTTCTAGACTTTGGAGATGAAGGGTTTTCCCCAAACTTCTCATCACTCGTGGCTTCACATTAAAATCATCCGAGGAATTTCTAAACAAGATTAATGCCCCATTGTGGCCACTGGAATCAGTTTTCTTTTTTTTCCAATTCTAATTGCAGCCAATGTTGAGAAGCACTGTTCCACCCTATCCAGTGTGGTAGCTTTGTGTGTTTTGGGAAAGAATTCAGAAAGAGAGCCTATAAGCTATTTGTTTCACCCCTTGGGACCCCAAAGTATAGATGCTGGGTCTGAGCTTCCTACTTTTAGGAAAAGTCAGATAAGGATCTTGCAACTTCTGGCTCTCCCTAGGTTCTTCCCCTTTTCTCCCAGCTTTTGGTCTTTTAAAATATCATTGCTTCCGGGCAGCTGGGTGGCTCAGTTGGTTAAGCAACTGCCTTCGGCTCAGGTCATGATCCCGGAGTCCTGGGATCGAGTCCCACATCGGGCTCCCGGCTCAGCGGGGAGCCTGCTTCTCCCTCTGACCCTCTCCCCTCTCATGCTGTTTCTCTGTCTCTCTCTCTTTCTCTCAAATAAATAAATAAATAAAATCTTTTTAAAAAAAATATCATTGCTTCCTTTCCCTCATCCCTCCTTTATATCTCCTATCCCAGGAACCTACCTTTTCTTATGTCTAGCCTGTTGTGAAAGTTTGGATCATTATTCTACATCCATTTCTGCTCTGGAAAGGCCAAAGGGCTTTGGTTACTGGAGGTGGGTGGATTGGAGGTGTGTAGGGAAGATCAGGCCTTCAGCATGACTCACTCTGAGGACAGAGTACAAAAAAGACCTTTCACATGCCGAAATGAGCTTCCTGCCAATGCATCTTCTGTATATTATTATTATTTTTAAATTTTTTAGTTTAAGTTCAATTTAGTTAACATATAGTGTTTTATCGGTTCAGCAGTAAAATTGAGTGACTCATCAGTTGCATGGAACACCCAGTGCTCATTACATCACATGCCTTCCTTAATGCCCATCACTCAATTGCCCCCCCATTCCTCCACCCCCCTCCCCTTCAGCAACCCTCAGTTTGTTCCCTAGAGTTATGAGTCTCTTAATGCTTTGCTTCCCTCTGTTTTTATCTTATTTTATTTTTCCTTCCCTTCCCCTATGTTCATCTGTTTTGTTTCTTAAATTCCTTATATCAGTGAAATCATATACTTGTCTTTCTCTGATTGACTTATTTCACTTACATAATATCCTCTAGTTCCATCCACATCATTGCAAATGGCAAGATTTCATTCTTTTTGATGGCTGAGTAATATTCCATTATATATATATACACACCACATTTTCTTTATCCATTCATCTGTCGATGGACATGTGGGCTCTTTCCCTAGTTTGGCTGTTGTGACTATTACTGCTATAGACATTTGGTGCATGTGTTCCTTTGAATCACTATGTTTGTATCCTTTGGATAAATCCCTAGTAGTGCAACTGCTTGGTCATAGTGTAGTTCTTTTTTAACTTTTTGAGGAACCTCCATACAGTTTTCCAGAGTGGCTGCACGAGTTTGCATTCCCACCAACAGCGTAAGAGGGTTCCCTTTTCTCTGCATTCTCACCAACATCTCTTGTTTCCTGAGTTAATTTAGCCATTCTGACCTGTGTGAGGTGGTATCTCACTGTGCTTTTGATTTGTATTTCCCTGATGCTGAGCATTTTTTCATGTGTCTGTTGGCCATTTGTATGTCTTCTTTGGAGAAATGTCTGTTCGTGTCTTCTGCCCATTTCTTGACAGAAATTTTTGTTTTTTTGGGTGTTGAGTTTGATAAGTTCTTTATAGATTTTGGATATTAGCTCTTTATGTGATAAGTCATTTCCAAATATCTTCTCTAATTCCATAGGTTGCCTTTTAGTTTTGTTGATTGTTTCCTTTGTTGTACAAAAGCTTTTTATCCTGATGAGGTCCCAATAGGTCATTTTCGCTTTTGTTTCCCTTGCCTCTGGAGACCTGTCTAGCAAGTTGCTGTGGCCAAAGTCACAGAGGTTGCTGCCTGTGTTCTCCTCCAGGATTTTAATGGATTGCTGTCTCACATTGAGGTCTTTCATCCATTTTGAATGTATTTTTCTGTATGGTGTAAGAAAGTGGTCCAGTTTCCTTCTTCTGCATGTGGCTGTCCAATTTTCCCAACACCATTTGTTGAAGAGACTGTCTTTTATCCATTGGATATTCTTTCCTGCTTTGACACAGATTAGTTGACCATAGAGTTGAGGGTCCATTTCTGGGTTCTCTGTCTGTTCTATTGATCTATGTGTCTGATTTGTGCCAGCACCACACTATCTCGATGAATACAGCTTTGTAATACAGCTTGTAATACAGAATGCTTTGGGTAGCATAGACATTTTAACAATATTCATTCTTCCAGTCCATGAGCATGGAATGTTTTTCCATTTCTTTGTGTCTTCCTCAATTTCTTTTATAAGTATTCTGTAGTTTTCAGAGTACAGATCTTTTACCTCTGGTTAGAGTTATTCCTAGGTATCATGGTTTTTGGTGCAATTTTAAATGGGATTGATTCCTTGATTTCTCTTTATGCTGCTTCGTTGTTAGTGTATAGAAATGCAACAGACTTCTACGCATTGATTTTATATCCTGTGACTTTGCTGAATTCCTGTATCAGTTGTAGCAATTTTTTGGGGGAGTCTTTCAGGTTTTCTACATTCTTCTGTATATTATTATGATGAAGGAGGTTCTGGCCTTTCCTCCTACCAGAATATTATTATGTTATGCTAGTTTTGGTGTGTGCCTGGTTTCAGGAAAGGTTGGAGTGTGCAGGGTATGGGGACAACTATTCCTTGACCAAAAAAAAAAAAAAAAGTCTAATCTAAGAAAAGCAAACTAAAACAATAATGAGATGTTACTCTTTTTCCTATATTAAGTTAACATTGGGTAATTTCCTATATTAAATTAACAAAATAGTGGGCTATCCCTCCTGTGAGAATACCCAATGTTGATTGCTACAGTACATTTTTGAAAAAAGAATTTGGCCATTTGTATCAGGGGTCATGTAATTATTCTTTTCATAATTTATCAGGGGAAATAATATAAAAATTCAGAAATGACTTCATTTATAAAGGTGTTCAATGTGGCTTTACTTACTAATACTGAAAAATTGATAATAGCCTAAGAGCACAACATTAGGAGAATGATGAAGCAATTATGGAACATCCATTGGAAGGAATATTATGTTGTTTTAAAAAAAATGATGTTTACAAACTTCTGGTTTAAAATGGTATCTGGCGAGATGTCCTTAAAACACCCTTTCTCAATAAAATATCTATAATAACCTCTCCTGAAAGCCAAAATCAACAGATAAGTTAACACTAGAAGTTTTTATTCTCTTCTAATGAGAGAAAACCTGTTCAAGCTTGGCTTCATGATATAGAACCCACCTGGAAAAAAAAAGGCATCCTCCACTCCTGCTGTCTGCTTTGACTCAGTGGGGTCTTACTAATCAGAGAAAAGAGCATACATCCCTCTCCTGCAGTGGACCTAGGTGCATGGTCCTCAGATCAGCAGCATCAGCATTACTTGGTAACCTGATAGAAATGCAAATTCATGAGCCTTATCTCAGATGCACTGAATCAGAAACTCAGGGTGGGGGATGCACCTAAAATTTCAGAGCCGTTGGTCTGCTGACTCGGTGCTGATTTTTGAGGCAGCCAGATCACTCTTCCCCCTCCCCTTTCCCTCATCAACTTTATTTGAGAGCTCAGAGGCAGCCACTCTTAGAGACTAAGGGCAAAGAAGTTCACGTTATCCGGTAGGGGCCCATGGCAACCTGGGAGATAGGGTCTCCAGGAAGAAAGTGTGAAAGGTAGCAGAAAAGTAAAAGCACGTGGCAGTGCATTCTGTAAATGGTAACTTGTCTTCCTTGATTTGGAGAACCAGAGACCCAGAAAGATGATGAGAAAAGGAACATTATCTCCGTAGGACAGAGAGCACTGTTCCAGGTAAGAAGTAGCAAGAAACTAGCAACTGGACAGGCATTGGTGACTTTTCAGTGGTCAAAGAGCTGGGCCTAGCATGGGCAGTATTTTCTCAGCAAGGATGAAGAAAGAGCATGAACTGAACTCACATCCAACGTGGAGCTAATGGGAAAATTGCATAGAATAAGGGAAGAGAACAGACTCATGAAGTCTTTGAAGATGATCACAACTCTAAAACTAACCTACTGTAGGTTTAGAATAAACTATCAAGAAACAGGCATTCTCAACAGGACGCAAGGAGGCATGGACTCTATGGAATTGCAGCCAAAAATTATAAAGAGATAAAAGGCTCTGATGAAAAGACAAGAGGGCAAAATGAAAAGGGAGAAGAAGAATATTAAGAAGGATTACAAGTACATTAAAAATTAAATAGTGGGACTAAAGTTACCTTGGAAGCAAAAAAGTGATGATTTAGCATTATAGAAAAATCAATGAAGACACACTCTCCCAGAATGTAGAAATGAAAGATAAATTTGACAATAATAATAAGAAAGAAGATAATATAAGCAGAAAACAGAAGAAAGATTCAACAAATGGATAATTTGTGTTCACAAGAGGAATATAAGAACAACAACAACAATGTAATTGTAATAAATGAGCTAAGGAGGCTGGTTTAGGTGTATGAAAGATTCCATTATGATCCTGGACAAATAGGTGAAAAGAGATCCATATTCAAATTTATCCAGATAATAAATATTGAATTAAAAGACAAGGAAAAACAGTCTTGTGAGCAACCAGCCAGGGTGGAGAGAGATCTACAAGGGTATGCAAATCAGATGGCCCTAGAAGTGGAGTTGCCATGTGACCACAGGAAGGATGAAGCTTGGAGCTCATGAATGAGGATGCTGCGCAAAGGTGATTGTGGCGTTGCTGGAATTAGCTCAACGAGACACATCTAAAAAATAATTACTGGACATCTTCTTATGTAACCAAATACTTGTGTTAAATTTGTTTTTTGAAAAGCTGCGTAGTGCAAAAACAACCTTTTAGTTTAATAAACTTAATATTTTACATATTTATTTATTAATAAGGAATGCATTTAATTGCAAATTAATAAATAGTAATGCTGTAATAATATTGATTAGAACGTATTACTAGATTGTAGTAATAAAGATTGAGAAGTGGATGCAGAAGGAGACCATGGAAGGTGGGTGGATAAAAGAGTACCTCCACGCCTTATAGAAGAAGAAATTAAAAAGAGACTCTTTTACCCTTGATTCTGAGAAGCTGAAGAATGTAGGTCCAAGGATGATTTTGGAAAAAGACTTAAGGTAACCATTGACAAAATTAAAAATAGGACATGTGCTTTTTCTATACTATAGAAAGAAAAATGGAGAAAACAAAAAAGAGAAAGAAGGTTTAAAAACTAAGCTGAAAACACATGAGCTAAATAAACTAAATGAATTAGTTAAACCAATAAATAAAGTGTGTTAAAATCTCTGTGAAATGTTTAAAAAACTTTGGGTCGGGGCACCTGGGTGGCTCAATCGGTTAAGCATCTGCCTTCGGCTCAGGTCATGATCTCAGGGTCCTGGGATTGAGCCCCGGGTTGGACTCCCTGCTCAGTGGAGAGCCTGCTTCTCCCTCTCCCTCTGCCGCTCCCCCTGCTTGTGCTCTCTCGCTCTCTCTCGCTCACTCTCGCTCTATCTCAAATAAATAAATAAAATCTTAAAAAAATAAAAAAGTTGGGTCACTAATATTACATTCCTTCCTGTTTCTGTCATTTGCTGACTTTTATTGTTCTGTAACTCCATTAAGCTTCCGTTATCCAATCTGCTAAATGGGGGGGTAATAAGACCTCTGTTGTTCAGAAGACTAAGTGAGTCTTTATGCAAACAAATAAATATTATTCACTGTCTGGCATCCTGATGAATTGGCATAGTCTCCAGGTTCAGAGCCTGGAATCTGATGTCTGATAAGATTTAATCCCAGCTCTGTTACTTAGGAATCTTACCAAACTGAGGCAAGTTTTTGACCTCACCAAGCCTAGGTATACTCATCCTAAAATGGCAATAAAATAGTACTTATCACACCAGATTGTCATGAGGATTAAATGAAATGCTTGGGACGATGCCTGGGGCAGAGCCAATGGTTAAATATACTGTAATTATTATAGCAAACTAGCAGCTTTAAGTTTGAAATGGTAAAATGTATATTAGTAACACTATTATTATTAATAAAAGAGCAATAGTAACATCCGATTTTTAAAAATCAGACTGGATGAAAAACCTAAGCATGCAACAATAGTAAGGGATTGTATAAATACATTTGGTAGTTTCCTGTGATCACGTACTACATGGCCATTACTTGATTTTAAAAAATTAGTATGGAAAATTTTTATAATATATATCTGGAATATTTACATCCAAGGATTAATAGGAATTAACCCTTAGGAAATATAACATTTTGTTCTTTATGTTTTTCTGTTAGTTTGCATCCTATAATAAACACATATTACTTTTAAATCAATCAAAACATGTATTTTAAAAAGTATGTTTCTGGAAAATACTTGATTACACTGGGAAAAATTCTTTTTTTTAAAGATTTTATTTATTGATCTGAGAGAGAGAGAGAGCGTGTGCACACACGTGCACACAAGCTGGGGGAGGGGCAGAGGGAGAGGGAGAAGCAGACTCCCCACTGAGCAGGGAGCCCCACGTGAGGCTCCATCCCAGGACCCTGAGATCACGAACTGAGCCAAAAGGCAGCTGCTTAACCGACTGAGCCAGCCAGGTATCCTGAAAAATTCTTAATATTATATCAAGAGAAAGCAGATGAAAAATTTTATGTGCAACATTTTATAAGCCATGTAAAAACGTACTTGGAAAAATACAATATTGTTAGCATTGTTGTTTCTGGGTGGTAGGATTATTATTTATTTTTTCTTCATATTTTGTGTTTATTTTTCCAATTTTTCTACAGTACTCAGAAATGCTAATATAATTGGAAAGAGAAAAATAAAAGTAGTAAGAATAAAGTAAGTTTTTTGTAAATAAGCCATTAGCTCAGATGTTGTCAAGTAGAGTTTAATGGAGCTGAAAGGAAGCTTGGAGAGCAATGTTCTCAGTCTCTCCTTCCACTAGTGAGAAAGTGACACCAAGAAACATTTAATGGTTTGCTACAAGTCATAGAGTAAGTGACTCAAAACAAGGTGGAGAGCCCAGATCGGTCTGTTTGGCTTTTCTACTAAATTTTATGCCCCCTTCAGGTAGTGCAAATTTTGTGCAAAATTTACATAGTTTAACGTAAACAACTAATTCCAAGCAAGGCACCCGAGCTTCCTCATTTGTCCCCAGTTTCAGGAAATGTTTAATTTCAATACAGAAATATCTTTTATCAGAGTAACAATTTATAGAGAACAGGGACAAACACAGCAATATCTGCTCTTGAATATGGCCACAGATAACCTATGTGTGTTGGTTTGAAGTTATCTATATGTTCTCCTCCTCCTCCATACAAGTTTACATTTTCTTTTTTCTTTAAAGATTATTTATTTGAGAGAGAGAGAGAGGAAGAAAGCGAGCATGGGGGGGGGGCAGAGGCAGAGGGAGAGGGAGAAGAAGACTCCCCACTGAGCAGGGAGCCCGAGGCGGGGCTTGATCCCAGGACCCCTGAGATCATGACCTGAGCCGAAGGCAGTTGCTTGACCAACTGAGCCATCAAGGTGCCTCCAAATTTACATTTTCCCCATGTTCTTCTGGACACCTTGATCCATGTGGCTGGCTGGAAGTCAGCCCTGACAGCTTTTAGGATTTTAGCAGTAGATCCAACCCAAGTCCAGGTGGAGGTGTTTTATTGCCATTGTACCATGAAGATGCTCTCTGGCGACATGCAACATTTCCCAAGGGCAAGTGTTCAGATGTACAGTGCTGAGCTGATCAAAATTTCCTATTTGAGGCAATGTAATAAAATTTAGGATATATAGCAAGTCATTTATAAAGCTAAGTTTATTCACTCTTTTGGTGTCAAAATGTTCATTGTTGAAATGCTGACAGGTGTGGGTGTGTATGTGTGTTTAATGTCTTTACTTAGAAAAACAAAAAATTGGCAATCTTACATTGATCTCTGAAAGTTCTTGAAGTTTTACTGGTCTATGAAATTTCAAAGTCTGGGATGTACTCTGATGTATTAGACATGAGAGTTTGAGCTTAGAAGAATCGGAGTTCAAATCCTGGGGCTGCCTCATACTTTAAGAACTTTTTAGATGTTTATGAGTCTTCCTTTCTTCAGCTGTGAGCTAGTGAAGGTAATATTTATCTCTGGGAGATTAAATATTCTCATAAAACATCCAGAGAAATGGCTGGCACATAGTTTCCTCCAAACATACTTGCTACCACGTAAGGGCATAATAGAAGCTAGTCATGATTTGGACATTGATTGCGTAAGATAACTTACAAATCAGTACATGTTGGTTCCATTTCCCTTTGTTCTTACTTGGCACATATAGTCATTTAAAAAATTTCATTAGATAGAGCTGAGCTGTCTTGAAGAAAATGATGGTTTTTGGGTGCCTGGGTGGCTCAGTTGGTTAAGCGACTGCCTTTGGCTCAGGTCATGATCCTGGAGTCCCTGGATCGAGTCCCGCATCGGGCTCCCTGCTCGGCAGGGAGTCTGCTTCTCCCTCTGACCCTCCCCCCTCTCATGTGCTTGCTCTCTCTCATTCTCTCTCTCTCAAATAAATAAATAAAAAATCTTTAAAAAAAATAAAATTAAAAAAAAAAAGAAAATGATGGTTTTTGTCATTTCTATAGTTTTTCTCATTAGGTCTTAAAGCGTTCACTGTGGGTTTCTAGTAGTAATTTTCTAATAACTTATATTCTGAGAACGTGAGGTTTACTTCAAAAGGATTGTTGTTTAAGTTGTGATCATATTCTACTCTATTAGAGCTTGGCTTTCTGGCAACTGCTTCTGGAGCAAACAGAGGGGAATGCATTGTCCTGATAGGCGAGCACAGCGTAGAAGTTGGCAACAGTGTCCACGTGTTTGTGGAATGATAGATAATATTAGAGATCACCTCACCCAGTTTTTCCATTTTATAGCATTACTCATGATGCCTTAACTTCCTTGTCTCTGACATTGCTCTTGTTCTCTCCTTCTATTCACTGCTTTGTCCAGCCCACATTAGCTTCTTTAGCGGTTCAGCCGCTGGGGTGCCTTGCTGTCTTGACTCCGTGCCATTCTCTCATCTTCTAGGACTTTGAAATACTTAAGTCTTCACCAAACTTTCATGTCTAAAAAAGAAACTCTAAAACTTCATTTACTCAAGAAGTCATCCCTGACAGACTGCACATCAAGTTAGGACTTTTTTTTTTTTGTCCTATTTTAAGAAAATTACACCTAAGCTCTTCAACTAGGAGCAAATTCTTCTTTATTTTACTACAGTTCAGACACATCCATGTTTTCGGAGGTTGTTGCTGATGGTGGCATTATGGTTTCTAGTATGATTTATCCCTTATTTTTCCCTATTTATTTTTCTCATTGGGAAAAATTTATGTGGGAATCAGCATGTGCTTGTTTGCTATGTAAATACAACACAAAGATACACTTATTTTATAAGTCCCTTCTATGATGCTAGGAGAGGGTATCTCTTTAATGAATCGAGTATTTGTTCAGCAGGTGCTTGTATCTACTATCTGTAGGACAGCATGGTAGAAAGAGTTGAATTGGGCAGTGTCAACCAGTAAGTAATACAGTATGGATGGATACTGTCCTCAAAAAGTCATAGTTAAAAGTAAAGGAGGTATTTTTAAAAAATTATTCATTAGGACACAAATCCCACATGGTTTGTAACACTAGCCAACTGATTGTAGGTGGTAGCCAGTTAATATAGAAGAAGTAGTTCCCAGCCAGTTAATATAGAAGAAACAGTTAATATAGAAGAAATAGCTGGGAAGAGCCAGCTCTTAACATGCACTCGGTGTAGGTATAGTAGGTAGGGTCATGGGGTCAAAGAGTGCTGACCACTGGGAGACAGGTGTCCTTGGGAGAACATTGGAGGGTGGTCTTTGAAAAAAGAATGCAAGGAAAGGTTTAGGAATCAATCAATTTATTAAGCACCCCGTATGAGTCAGGCATTCTGTTGCATATTGAGTATATAAGACAAAAATTAAGTTCCTTCTCTTGGATACATAGGTGTTTATAGGTAGAAAGAGATATGTAAAGAAATAGTTGAAGAACTATGAGAACTTCTATAATTGATGTCTTTATTTATATCATATTATATAAAAGCTGGATGCCATGTTCTGGGAAGGTTTGATTGAAAAGAATCTTTCCTGACATCCATCTGTTTTTCCCTCCTTCCCTCCCTTCCTCTCTCTCCTTCCTTCCTTCCTTCCTTCCTTCCTTCCTTCCTTCCTTCCTTCCTTCCTTCCTTCCTTCCTCCCTCCCTTCCTTCCTCCCTCCCTCCCTCCCTCCCTTCCTCCCTCTCCTTCCTGCCTTCCTTCTTTCCTTCCTTCCTTCCCTTCCTTCCTTTCCTCCCCTTCTTCCCTTCCTCCCTCCCTCCCTCTCTCCCTCCCTCCCTACCTCCTGGCTTTTGGATTTCTTAAACCTGATACTTTGGGCTTATTTTTGGTTTTATTGTTTGATTTTTTTTATAAGCCTGATAAATCATGTATTTTCCACTGACATGAGCCTGAAACTATGTCCCTAGGTACAGCATGAAACTTAGCAGGTCCCGAGGTCCAATGGTATGCTCTGATGGAGCCAGTGGACGGAACCCAGAATGCCAGCAGGCATCACATACAATTTCATTCTCCGCCAGGTGGTCTAGTGCTTGCACATTGTAGGTGTTACTAATTCCAGATGCCCACATTGAAGGAAAGGACTGTATTCTTTGATTCAAAGTAGGTGGGCAATTTGTTCAATCCCAGGGCCTTTGGACTTTGAGATGTAGCCTGAGAGAGCCAGTTATTTGAAATCAAGGTGGTTGGCACAGACAGGCTAAGGGCCCAGCAGGAAGGGCAGAGAAGGAGCAGAAAGCCTTCCAAGAAGAAGCTGAAAATTGACCTAGTTATTTTGATGGCACGCTCTGTTGCATTTTCCTTTCAGGCCAAGTCCAGACTCCCTGACATGAAATGGAAGCACTCAATGCCAAGGACTTAAAGTTTGGGGATTTTTCAAGTTCGTTCTTTCTCTTTTTCTTTCTTTCTTTCTTCTTAGGATGATCCTGCTCTTTTAAGAAATATCTGTCTTTGAGCTGAAAATAGCAATGGTAATTAGGATTATTTGTGTCAAGTCAATGAGTCCAGAGAGGAGTGGACAAGCAGAGGGTGAGAGGCAAGGCCATCTGGCTTCTGTGCAATGCTCCCTTCAGGATCCGGAGAGCCTATGGGGACATATGGGAAAGAGCGTGGGTAGAGTGTGGGGGCTGAAGAAATGGAGGCAGGTGTAGTTATTCTCTTGGGCTCTCTGCCAAAAACACACCCCTCCTCCCCGTTAGTGATGAGGACTGTTTTTTCCTAACTCTCTATTTCCTTTTTTCTTTGGGGTCCATTCTTGGGCTTGTAGGCCAAACTATAGTGCAGGATTTATCAGCAGTGGCACTATGGACATTTTGGATCAGATAATTCTTTATCAAGGGAGTGGGGGACTGTTCTGTGCACTCTAGATTGTTTAGCGGCATCTGGCCTCTGCCCACTAGACGAGTAGTCCCTGCTCTTTCTGCCTTCCCCCCTCTGATTTGTGACAACCAAAAATGTCTCCAGACATTAACAAATTTCTCTGAGGGGGCAACATTACCCATTTTGAGAACCACTGCTAAAGGGCTGTGAAGCAATTCATCTTTTTCAGAGATTCTGAACATGGAACATTACCCGGAGGAGTCTGGAGCACAAAACCCTTCACATTCTTTCATCAGACTCTTAATGTTATCTATATGCAGAAATCCTCAGAGTGCAGAAATGTTCTAAGGACTCTTTATTATTTAGTATTATTATTGAGGTCTCAAGAAATAGGCACACTTCATTTAGAGGGGACATTCCTAATAGTTTACTAATTCTGAGTAATTTACCATGTTATCATTTTGATTCTATAGAATCAAAAAGAAATCAAGGAAAATAAGACTGGAAAGTCGGGTTGGTGCTGGTTTATGAAGGATCTAGCTATTAGGCTAAGAGTTAAGACTTTATTCTGTAGACAATGGGAGACAAATCAAAGGATTTCTTAAATCCTTTTGCTGCCATTACTCTGCACCAACTTTTCACTTTGGCTAAATGAATTTTCTTAAAGATATTTGACTAAGCTCTGTCTATGTCTACTTTGTAGAGGTTTACCAACTTATTTGGTTCACTGCTCAAATGCCTTGATCCTTTTGCCTCAGTTACTGCTTTAAAGCCTTCTTCAGATGTAACAAAGAAGTTTAATTGAAAAGGATGATGCTTTTCGAGGCTAGAGGCAAGATGCCTGGAGAACAGTAGACAGGCGAGCTCTTCAGAGGTTACAAAATCAGAGCCAGATGAAGGAATATTCCCCACTCCAGAGTCTTGGCCCCTCACAGCATCTTCCCAGCTGGATTTCAGGCTTACAATGGACCGGAGGCTGCTGTGTGCTCCCATCCTTCCTCTCTGTAAATGAAAGGGTTTATTTCTGAATAAACTATTTATTGCAGTTTGGTCATTCTTGTTTAATTTCTGTCTGTTAGATGTGTGGTAGCGCGGATAACTTGTCCTTTTACTGCCTGGGTCTCTGGATCAAGAAGAGGTGCCACATCTGGAAATCATGCATCAGCTAGAGACTCTGGACTTGGAGTTGATACCTTTCTTTCCTCTGTCCCTCCTTTTCTCCTCTTTCTTCTTCTCTCCTCCCCTCCCTTCCTACTTCTCTCCTTCCTTCCTTCCTTCCTTCCTTCCTTCCTTCCTTCCTTCCCTTCTTCCATTTACTTCCTCTTGATCCCCTTCCTTTGTCCTTCCTCTCTCCACCCATTCATTCTCCCTATTTCTTTGTACTTTCTTTCCTCTTACTTTTATTTATTTATCTCTAGTCTGTTATATGATTCTCATGATGATTCATCTAGCTCCTGTTTAGTGTGTGCAACCATAACCAGAATTACTCTTCATTTAGTTTTAGTACTAATGAATTCTTGTTGACTTTTTTGGGGATCACACATACTTATTTTTCCTGAACTAGATTTTTAGACTTTCGTATTGTGTCTCAACCACTTTTCTGTGGCTTGAGATTTTGGGGGTTGGGATATGGGAAGAACCATTTATTGGAGAACTAGGCTTTGGTCTCCTGATAATTCTGTTATATATACATACCACCCCTTGGGGATGCATACACAGATCATTCTCCAAATTCAGCTTGCAGCTATTTCTGCTTTTGAATTTTGTGCCATTCAGTCGTGGCCTTTTCTAATTGATTTCTGCTGATGAATTTTTTGAGGGAGGCTGGGTTCTATTGTTTGTTGTTCATCTTGTTCATATTAGAGATGGAGCCTAAGTGATTTAGATCATGTCATCATCTTTACTGAGAAGTTCAAAGCCAGCTTTTAAAATGGCTTCATTTGTTATTTTAATTAAATATTTAAACTGAAGTGTAACATACATTTAGAAGCTCATAAGTGTATAGCTCAATGAATTTTCACAACATGAACACATTTACCAGATCAAGAAGCAAGATGTTGGAGCATTCCCAAATTTCATGGCCTCTCTAGTCAGTACTCATTTTCAAGAGAACTGACTTATAACACCATTGATTTCTTTAGCCTATTTTGAACTTTATAGGAATGGAATCATACTGAATATATTTTTTTGTTTCTGAAGTTTTTCCACTCAACATTAAGTTCTGGAATTCATGCATGTTGTTGCATGTGTGTGTGTTTATGGGTGAGAGATAAGATGATTAAAACTCCAACTAGTTCCTTCAAAAAATATCATTGACAATAAACATTTATTGAAAAAAATGCTGTTAGATATTGGCGATAGAAAAAAGGTATAAAATGATGGGTATCAACCTTGACTTCATCTTTGAATGGTCCAGGAAGCTTAAACAATTTGGAGGCTCAGCCCCCTGCCCCGAGCCCCTGAAGTCTGGTTTAGTTGGAGTGTGTCCTATGCATTTTGATTTTCAAATCTTCCCAGGTGAGTCTAATTTGCAGCAAAGTTTGAGAAACACTAGTATGAAACACCATTACTGTCCTTGGAGGCTTATAGTCTGAGGAGACACGGTTTCATGTAAAAAGATAAGTAAAGTTCCACAGAACATCCAGTGTAGAGATGGACAGTATTAAATGTGAACCAGATACAGAAAGGCATGTGGTGGTTTCCCTCATTTTGATTTTTCTTTGTGCTAAAATTATAGCCTGTATTATATGATGTATTTCTTAATTACAACATTTCTGTCATATTTCTGTCACTATAAAACATACATGTTTTTCACAATTTAATGTTTTTGGAATTAAGACACATCTCACAATTATTATAGACATGAATATACTTCTTCTTTTCTCTAAGAATTTGTTATCCAAGAAATTGATATGAGCTATAATTAGTGACATCTTAGAATGAAAGAAACACAACATAATTTGTTTTCACTTGCTGCTGTTGTATGGGATGTATTACTCTCATCTTCTTTATTAGAATATAAGGTCATTGAGGACAAGGGTCAAGTGTTTTGTTATTTTTATATTCCCCCAAACACCTAGTACAATGCTAACATTTAGGCTCAATAAATACTTGCATATGATTGGAAACCCTTTTCTACTTTTTATTACTCAATATATAGAGATTCATAAGACTGGGAAAGATCCATCATCTACTTGCAAGATTCTAGAGGGACAATTGTAGGGCTCTCCACAATATACCTTTTTTGTTGTTGTTGTTGCCTAAATTAACCCATTTATTATAGGCTAGCAATGTTTCAAATGGTGGAGCTTTTACTGGTCTTTCAACTCCTTCAGTCTTCCGATGGCCGACTTTACTGTGACTGCAGAAGTGGTGTTGTAGGTCCAGGTGCCACCAGCTATGGTTTTCATACAGGAATTACAATGCCAGATCCCCACAGCTCGTCTTTTCATCTGGGTTTTGCCACAGAAGGAGCAAGTGTACTTGTCATGCAGGCTTATTTCAATCTTCTTCACCATTTTCCTGAGGGAGGCACCATAACGGGTCCCGTATTTATCCACAATTCCAACCTTCTTGGTGCATTGAGCCATGTCACTGCGAACTAGGTCTGAGCCCAGTGAGCAGAATATGCAGTTTAATCCATTTTGGTGTTTAATA
The DNA here is from genome assembly GCF_964656455.1 of Halichoerus grypus. Classification (NCBI taxonomy): domain Eukaryota; kingdom Metazoa; phylum Chordata; class Mammalia; order Carnivora; family Phocidae; genus Halichoerus; species Halichoerus grypus. The sequence continues at coordinate 138,345,501 of NC_135712.1, forward strand.
CCTTGGAACATGTGTGCAATTAAACTAAAATCATTTCACACTTTCATTATAAGATGTTTCTTGTGTTCTGATGTTTTTCAGGGTGGAGCAGGAAGCATCTAGATTACGCTTTCCCATATAACTATTGTATATATTCCTGGAGCATATAAATATTGCTACTGCACAGCATGTCGGCCTGAAGGATTAGGATTTTTATATATCCTCTTTATTTAGTATGCTTTATAGCTGGAACCCACTAAATCAAGTGCTGCTCTTTCCCTAAACACATTTCTTATGAGTACTATTGGCACAGAAATATATTAATAAATTTAATCAACAAAGCTCTCAGTATTCCACATTCAATCAGTGGTTGGTCCATGAAGCCGATAAATCCTCTTTCTCCATCCTGCGTGCCACCAAGTTGTTGCTTTCTGATTGTATTTGTTTACTTAGGATGGTTAAAGAAATGGGAAGTTCTTCCATTAAGTCTTCCTTAACTCTGACCTTGCTTTTTTTAACACTCACCCTGAATGGGTCCCACTTCCTTAGACTCTATGGGGCATTTCTCACCTGGTTATTGAGGCTTATGGGAGCCAGGCCTTGCTATATAGAACTAGCAGGATGCATGTTACACCCCCTTTTGGCATCATATAAGTGGGATGGGAGCCTTCTTTTCCTTTAGTGTTGTCATATTCTTTTCTTTTTCCCCTCTATACCATTTTATGTACTGGCCAGAGGTAATTTCTAGTTGCTCTCCCAGTCTCTCCCTTTTCTCCCAGGCATCCCCCACAGTCCAACTGCATAAGTTATGGGACTCATAATTCATTCTGTTCTGTACCAGTGGTTCACAACCCAGGGTGCTTTTTAGGATTATCTATGGATCTTAAAAATGCAGGTAGTTAGGATCTACCCCAGGAGATTCTAAATCAAAACATTTGGGTATTTGGCTCAGGCATCTGTGGTTTTAAAGACATGTCAGAGGTGATTCTTATATACAAGCCCCTTTGAAGGGCACTGTCTGAGACATCCTGAAAACATATTCTTGGATTAAGCTTTATGTACTTTGTACGGATGGTCCCATGATTTTTCAACTTTACAACAATGTGAAAGCAATAGGCATTCAGTAGAAACCGTACTTTGAATTTTGAATTTTGATCTTTTCCTGGGCTGGCGAGATGCAGTTCATCCTCCCTCGTGCTGCTGGGCAGTGGCAGCCACAGCGGCCGGTCAGCCCACATCATGAGGGAAAACAACCGAGACACCAACAACCACTCTGTACCCATGCGGCCATTTTGGTTTTCACTTGCAGTACAGTTTCCAGCCCATTACATGAGTCATTTGACACTTTATTGTCAAATAGACTTTGTGTTGGATGGTTTTGCCCAACTGTGGGCTAAGGTAAGTATTCTGAGTATGTTCAAGGCAGGTTAGGCTAAACCCTGATGTTCAGGAGGTCAGGTGTATTACGTGTATTTTCAACTTGTGCTATTTTCAACTTGTGTTTATTGGGATGTAACCCCCTCATAAGTTGAGGAACATCTGTACTTCATAGGCCTTTGACTTGACTTAAGGGCCAATGTTGTTCATTCCTTTGCTATATAATAAAAACTGTAAGTATTAGCCTTTGCTCAAGTTTTTACTTCCTAACACATGAATTTTATTTAGGATTTTCCTTTCCCAAGTTGCTTTCTTTCTGAACCAAGAACTGTTCATTTTCTGATGCGAGTTTAATCTGATCTGTGTACCATGAGATGATTAATTCCTACAAATACAAAGATTCTAAGATAAAAGTAATATCCCCCCACTTAAATAACAGGCTACTTGTAAAAGGCAGTTGCCTGGGATTCTTGCTGTCACCCTCTCCCAGTTCCCTCTTCTCTCTTCTCACTCAGGCTATTTTTCTCGACCAATTCACAGTGCATTGTTTAAGGAATCTGAAATGCCATCCTTCACAAAGTCTTCACTGACTGTAGCAGTGTTGGCTCTGCTTGTAACTCCCTGACATTCCCCTTTCCAGTTCCTGCAGATGGCATCCTACAGCAAGCACAGGCAGTCCTCTGCCTGAGGGCTTCTTCCCGCCCCTGTACAAGGTAGGCTGGAAATGCTGGGGAATTAACACCTCCCGCCTTCCTCAGCCAAAGATGGATGGGTGCTGAGTGAGACAATTTGGTATATTTCATGATGTCTCCCTGAGTTCTCAAGCAGGAAAGAGCATGTCAGTTGCCCTCGGTGGTCAGCTCTGGTAGCGCCTTTCCATTACTCATACTTCCTGATTTAGGTAGTGTACTTCCTGGGATTGCTGTTCAAATAAACTCCCTGCACTCAAAACTTTGTCTCTAGTTATATTTTTTCAAGAAACCATTTAAGACACTGTTTTCTGTTCTCTGGCAATTCAATTGAGTAACTTGATTCTCTGTGGTTTCTTAGATGTGCATCTTGTTTTCCCAGTCCGATCATGATGACATTCAGAGCTGGAGCTGAGCTGGATGACTCCTAAGAGTCAATCTGCAGGGCTTTCCACATTGCTGACCCCATAGACTTATCTCTAAGTGTGCAGTACGTGTGACATTGGGGCAAAAGTCCAGAGTGGGCATATATCATTATTAAGCTCTTGATAAATGGATCCTGAAAAGAAAACCAGAACAGGAAATAAAATTCTTTAGGGATTCTTTTAAAAAAGTGGATTGAAGACTTCGAGGAGAAAGAATAGCCCTGGCACGTCTTACATCCTTCCTTCCATAGGAGCAGGGGGGAAGAAACAGGAAGGAGGAGGGTTTGGGAACAGAGGCGGAAGGCATCCTTCACCATGCATTTCAAAGTAATATGTAGTATATTTCATGAAGAAGGAGCTCATCTGAGTACAACAAAAAGGAAATGTTCTTGTAATTCTGGAGCAGGAATATGTGAGAAATTGCTCTGGGGTTTCAAAGGAAAGGAATTGTGCATTTATCCTAGTCTTGAGTGCAAGCCCCCAAATTACTTAGAAAACTGGGTAATTTTCAGCAAGTTACTGTATATGATATATTACAGGGATATCAATGAATGTGACCATTGTAGGAGGGCGACCTCAGGAAAGCGTTCTAATTTGCCTTATTCTCCTAGTAAGAAGAAGAAAAATAGACATTGTTTAGAATAGGTTGACAGTTATACCTGGTTTGTCCAAAGACATTATGATAAGGGTGGGCAACCTGGCTTAATGTGCCAATATCAGCATATTGAACAGAGTTTTATCAGCATGATGCCTTATTGCAATTGCTAATCATTTCTCCAGTATTTTGAAGATATACTCCTGATCATTTAAATTAATTTTGTATGTGGGTCTGAACAAATTCCACATCCTTCACAGCCCATCTTTAAGAAAGAGATTGACCTTGTATCACATGATTTTCTCCCTATTTTTCACAAGGCATATTTATATACAACAAAATCCACCATTTGTAAGTGTATAATTGAATGGGGTTTTTTTTAAGTAAATTTATAGAATTACACAATCATCATTATAGTACAAATTTGGAACATTTCCATCACTCCAGGAAATTCTGTTAAGCTCATTTGCAGTCAATCTTTGTGACCACTCCTAGCTCTAGGCAACTACTAATCTGCTTCCTGTCTCTATAAATTTGTATTTTCTGAACATTTCTTAAAAATGGAATCATATATCTTTCTCTGACTTATTTCACTTAGCATTAAGACCCTTTAGATTCATCCATGCTGTTACAAATGGCAGGATATCATTCTTTTTTATGACTGTGTAATATTAAAATTCCACATATGTATATATATATATATATATATATATATATATATGGAATTTTATATCTGTCTATCATTTATCTATCATCTATCTATCTATCTATCATCTATCTATCATCTCCTTTATCCATTCATCTATTGATAGACACTTAGGTTGTTTTCTTATCTTGGCTATTGTAAATAATGATCCAATGAACATGGGTATATATAACTTTTTGAATTAGCATTTTTATTTTCTCTGGATAAATACCCAGTAGTGGAATTACTGAATCATATGACATTTCTATTTTTTAATTTTTCAAGGAAAGTCTATACTGTTTTCCACAATGGCTACACCAATTTACATTCCCACAAATGCACGAGGGTTTCTTATTCTCCACATCCTCACCAATACTTTTTATTTCTTGTCTTTTTGATACTAGCTATTCTGACCAGTGTAAGGTGATATCTCATTGTGGTTTTGATTTGTATCTCTCTGATGATTAGTTATGTTGAGAATCTTTTCATGTGTGCTGGCCATCTGTATGTCTTCTTTAGCAAAATGTCTATTCAGTTCCTCTATCCATTTTTTAATTGGGTTATTTGCTTTTTTTGGTGTTGAGTTGTATAAGTTCTGTATATATTTTGGATACTGACTCATTTGATATATCATTTGTAAGTATCTTCTCTCATACAATAGGTTGCCTTTTTCTTTTATGGACTAATTTCCTTCGCTGTGCAAAAGTTTTCTATTTTGACATAATCCCAATAATTTATTTTTGCTTTTGTTGTCCTTGCCTTAGGAGACATATCTAGAAAAATGTTACTATGGCTGATACCATATAATTTCATTTACATGTGATTCCAACAAACAAAACAAATGAATAAACAAGCAAACATAAAACAGAATCAGACCTATAAAAGCAGAGAACAAACTGACGATTGCCAGAGGGGAGAGGGATGGGCACAATGGGTGAAGGGGAGTGGGAGATACAGGCTTCCAGTTACGAAATGAATAAATTACAGGAATAAAAGGTACAGCACAGGGAATATAGTCAATGGTATTGTAACACCGTTGTGTGGTGATAGATGGGAGCTACACTTGTGGTGAATCTGTGGAGATGTTGAATCACTATGTTGTACACCTAAAACTAATGTTACATTGTGTGTTAACTATAGTCATGTATATAAAAAAAGGAATCATATACAATATGTAGTTTTTTGTATCTGGCTTCTTTCACTTAGCATATTGTTTCTGTTTTTTTTTTTCTATTTTCTAGTTTATTAGAATTTGCCTTTATCTTTTTTAGCTTTAGTGAGGTATGATTGACAAAATTGTATATATTTAAGGTGCACATGTTTTGATATATGTATACATCGTGAAATGATTGCTACAATTAAACTAATTAACACATCCATCACTTCACATAGTTAAAATTGTGTATGTGTGTGTGGTGAGAACACTTGAGATCTATTCTCTTAGCAAATTTTAAGTATGTAATATATTATTAACTATATTCACTATATTTTCTTTATTCATTTATCTGTGGATGGACACTTAAAGTTTCCATATCTTGGCTACTGTGAATAATGCTGAAATAAACATGGGAGTACAGAAATCTCTTTGAGATAGTGATTTTATTTCCTTTGGATATATACACCAAAGTAGGATTGTTGGATCATGTGGTAGCTCTATTTTTAATTTCCTAAAGAACCTTCATATTGTTTTCCATAGTGGCTGTACCAATTTACATTCCTTCCAACATTACAGAAGGGTTCCCATTTTTCTGCATCCTAACCAATACATGTTATCTCTTGTCCTTTTCTTTTTAAAAAAGATTTTATTTATTTATTTGAGACAGAGAGCACAAGCAGGGGGAGGGAGAAGCAGAGGGAGAAGCAGACTCCCCGCTGAGCAGGGAGCCTGATGTGGGGCTCAATCCCAGGACCCTGAGATCATGACCAGAGCCGAAGGCAGGTGCTTAACCAACTGCCACCCAGGAGCACTTCTTATCTTTTTGATAATAGCCATCCTAATAGGTGTGAAGTGATATCTCATTGTGATTTTGATTGCATTTCCCTGATGATTTAGAAATGTTGAGCATCTTTTTGTGTATACGTTGGCTATTTGTATGTCTTCTTTGAAGTATATATTGTTTTTAAGGTATGTCTATATTGAAGCATGGATCAGTACTTTTTTTTTTTTTGATCAGTACATTTTTTATTGATGAATAGCATTCCAATATATGAATATGTTACATTTTATTTATCCATTCATTAGTTAATGGACATTTGGATGATTTCCAGTTTTAATACTGCTATCAATGTTCATTTACAAATCTTCATGTGGCTATGGTTTCACTTAATTTGGGTGGGTTTTTAGAAGTGGGATTGCTGGATTATATGATAAATTTATGTTTAACTTCCTAAGAATCTGCCAGATTGTATGCCACGGAGGCTGCATCATTTTACCTTTTCATCAGCAATGAATAAGGGTTTCAGTTCCACCACATTCTTCCCAATATTTTAGATTATGTTTCCTTTTGATTATAGTCATCCTAGTAGGTGTGTAGTGGTATCACATTGTGGTTTTAATTTGCATGAATCATTAATGCATTGCACATTTGCATTCATATGTCTTTTTTGGTGAAATATCTGTTTGACTCTTCTGCCCATTTAAAAATTAGGTTGTATGTCTTACAATTCTTGAATTATAAGTGTTTTTTTTAAAACATATTTTGAGTACACATCATTTTTCAGGTGTATGATTTGCAAATATTTTCTTCTATCCCCCTCCCCAAAAAAAAGAATTATGAAGTTCAATTTATCTATCTTGGCTTAAAAAAACCTATATTATTTTCCTTGCCTTGTTCCCAATCTTAGAGAGAAACTACTCAGTCTTTCATCATTAAATATGATGCTATTTCTAGGCTTTTCTTAAATGCTCTTTATGAAGTTCAAGAAGTGCTCTCCTGGTCCCAGTGTGTTGAAATTTTTAAAAATCAGGAATGGGAGTTGACTTCCATCATAAGATGATCATAGGGTTTTTGGCCTTTATTGTATTAATAGGGTGTGTTACATTAACTAATTTTTAGATGTTAACCTTACATTCCTGGAATAAATCTTGTTTGGTTATGGTCTGTAATCATTTTCTTTAAAGTTTCATTTATTTATTTTATATAGAGAGAGTGAGCAGGGGGAGGGTCAGAGGGAGAGGGAGAGAGAGAGAGCATTTTTTTTTTAATTTTAATTTTTTCAATTAATTTTTTTGGAACCTTAAATAGAACTTTATTTTTACTTTTATTTATTTTTATTTTTTTGAATCTTAAGCAGACTCCCTGCTGAGCGTGGAGCTCAATGTAGAGCTTGATCCCAGGACCCTGAGATCATGACCTGAGCTGAAATCAAGAGTCAGATGCCCAATCGACTGAGCCACCCAGGTGCCCCTATAATCATTTTTATATATTGCTGAATTTGACTTGCTATTATTTTACTAATGATATTTGCATTTATGTTCATGAGAAATATTGATTTATGGTTTATTCTCATAATACCTTGTCTGGTGTTGGCCTCGTAGAATGAGCTGAGAAGTGTTTCCTCCTCTTCTATTTTCTGAAAGAGTTTATGAAATATTGGTATTATTTCTTTCTTACATATTTGATAGAATTCACCAGTGAAACCATCTGACCCTCATCTTTTCTTTGTGGTAATATTTGAAATTACTAGTTCAGTTTCTTTACTTATAAGTCAACTACGATTGTCTATTTCTTCTTGAATCAATTTTGGTTATCTGTGGCTTTTTAGGAATATGTCCATTTCATCAAAGTTGTCTAATTTGTTGGCATAACATTGTTTGTAACATTCCCTTATAATCCTATTAATTTCTGTAGGATAAGAAATCATTCCTAATTTTATAGGTTGTACTTCCTTTCTTACTTTCTTGGTTAGTTTAGAAAAGGGCTTGTCAATCTTTTCAAAGAACAAATTCTTGGTTTCATTGATGTTCTCTATTGTTTTGTTTTCTTTGTCATTGGTTTCCACTATAATCATAACAATATCCTTTGCTTACTTACATTAGTTTGGTTTGCTCTTCTGTTTCTAGTTTATTAAAGTGGACTATTAGGTTATTAAATTGAGATCTTTTTCTCTGATAAGTATTTTAAGATATAAATTTCCCTTAAAACACTACATTAGCTGCATTCCATAAATTTAGTATATTGCATTTTTGCTTTCATTCATTATTTTATTTTTAGGGTATTTTACATTTTTTTGGCCCATGAATTATCTGGAAGTATTTGGTTTAATTTCCAAACATTTTAGGTTTTCCTAGATATCTTTCCATTATAGACCTTTAAGTTAATCCTGTCATGGTGAGAGGACACCATAAAAGGATTTCAATCCTTTAAAATTTCAGTCCTTTGAAATTTAGTAAGACTTTTTTTATGACACAGATATGGAGATTATTCCATACAGGCTTGTTGAAGTGTTTTGCTCTTTTTTTTTTTTCATTGTGTTGTGTACCAGTTTCAGTCCTGACAAGAAAGAAGTACATTCTCCATATGGGTAGAGCACATAAAGGAAGTATTTATAAAGATGTGGACAAGGTAAAGAGAAACCAGTGAAAGATGGTGTAGCATCCTAGGACTAATAATAGTTAACATGTTAAGAGTCATGTACTTAAGGGGTAAGGAATGGAGGCAATTACTGGAGTCTGAAGTGAGAGCTATAATGTAGGAAAGGCTACATACAGGGGTTCTAGCTTTTGATAAATGCAGCTAAGTTGCAGCAACCCAGCAGGATAAGTGCTGGAAGAAGAAACACTTGACTTCACTCTTCTTCCCTTCTAATTTTCTGCCGCTGTCCCCTGTTGGTCAAACTTAATGGGAAGCCAGAGGGCAAGAGATCCCATTAATGCTATAATAACAGTTGTGTCTCTTGCAGCACAGGGTAGGGTGGAGAAGAGTAAAGAGTAGATTTGAGGGGCGCCTGGGTGGCTCAGTCGGTTAAGTGTCGGCCTTTGGCTCAGGTCGTGATTCCAGGGTCCTGGGATTGAGTCCCACATTGGGCTCGCTTCTCAGTGGGAAGCCTGCTTCTTCCTCTCCCACTCCCCCTGCTTGGGCTCTCTCTTTGACAAATAAATAAAATCTTAAAAAAAAAAAAAAAAAAAGAGTAGATTTGGGAGGGCACCGAGTAGTTATCTAGCTTTTGCCGCTAAGCATTTACCACTATTCTTTGAGTAAAAAAAAAAAAAAAAAGTATTTCTTACATGGGGACACACAAAATGCCATCAGATACATATTATCACAAGATAATGTCAATTCAGCTGCACTTCCATGTAAAATCTAAAATACTAGCCATTACCAATGCTTTATGTAAGGTAGCAAGGAAAAAACATAAACACTGCTGCCAAATCTCCTGGGTTTGGTCATGAGGTGTAATTTGATGATCATAGCTTTCATATTCTATAACCCATTTCTTGTTCCCCTAATCCTCCGCCAGTGCCTTGGCTAGCCTCTGTTCTTTCCTAGAGAGTGATCAAACTTTTATTCCTGCAGAATTTGAGTCCTTGGTACTTCTATTTTTATTTGGTTGCTGAAATTTTCTATTGAGAAGTAACATTGGTCAAGAGAATACTAAGGGACACCCTAGGGAATCACCTGGGTTCCAAACATAATCCTCTTTGCTTCATTATGTAGTGACACCCTAACCTCACCTTAGTAATTGGAATCAACCATAGAGTGACCCCCTTCTCTGCCAGTTGGTTCAGGACTATTCAGTTTTTCAGTACTGGGGCTGTTAATAGAATAACCCCCCAGAATATGGATAAAAATAGTAGAGTACCATTGGTTAGTTGGTTTTATGGACAGTTTCCATTAATAAAGGAGTCTCAGAGAAGGACATAAAATTGGTGGTAAGCCTTTGTGAGATACCTCTTGGAAACCACATGACCCTCTTAGAGGGAGTTCTGCAGGAGTGTGCAATACTGCATGAGGTGGGTGGAAAAAGACCCAAGGAAATTAATTTCTTTATTATTATTGTGAACCACATTTACACCAACAGTATAGTAAGATCTTGGCAATCTAAGGGTAAAGTAACTTCAAGATACAGGAAATCATTTTATTACATCTTCTCATTTATGAATTAAGAGAGAATTAGGTAGGAGTGGCAATAAGTTAATAAATATGCTGTCAGAAAGAAGCTAATCATGGAATTAATGCTGTATGAAGTCAGACATTCAATTCAGAGTGCATTGTCAATTTATGATGCTGAAGACCCACCTGGGACAGGTATTGAAAAGGAAGTTCTGATCAATTTGTTGGCCCCCAGATTTGACACTTCTTGACTAAACTCATTATGTCATGCAAGTGTAGGTATAAAATCAAGGGACACCATACCACCACAGTAATATCTTAGGGCATGAACTTTAAAAAATGTACTAACCATTGCCACTGCTTGGGAGAGATTTGAATGAATTTGCAGTAGTCATTTTCAGCTCTTCCTACTTTATCACTATTAGAGTGGATTGTTGGTTGCTGATTATTTAGCATGTATTAAATTAGCTAAAGGCCTATCTTTTTATTTTTAAAGAGAGATTAAAATTCTGGTCTTGGTGCTACATATCCTGAGTTTGATGGTATAAAATTTGAGCGGTGATACATCTCATATAGTAATTGCCCAATCTTCATGCAGCGTGAACAATGCTAATGGAAGCTAAAGTCTGTGAATTTCCCTGGCTTTGTTTTTGACTTGACAGGCAGATTTTTCTATGGCTGAATACTCAATGTCTGCCATTTAGTAGGTGGATTGGGTTATGATCACAGTGATCACCATCCATTTAAGTGATAGTTACTTGAATGTAGCTGAGGCAGGCTTGAATAATTTTAACAAAGCTGTGTGTCGCCCTGAAATAATTTTGTGTTTCTTAGAACAAAACACAGATTCCTTATTTTCTCTTTGATCCCTATATTATTGGTCATGCTGCTGCTGCCATACTTGTCATCTCATATTCATTTTGAAGAGTTTTAGCACCTGAGTAAGGTTGAAAGTAATTGTAGATGAATGTTACTGAAGTAATATGTAATTTCCTTCTGAATTACTCCTATAAACACCTATTTCTGTAGCACTCACTGGTGCTGTATAAAATATTACATGGTATGTCTATAAATGTCATTATCATATTTTATTTCTATGTGCTATTTAGAAGTTATTTGGCAAGAATAAAAATCCCATCCTAAACCAAACAAAAACCTCTTTATTCTTATATGAAGATTTTTCACTCTCAAACACGTTAGTCATTTGAACAACAGCACATTTTTTTTCATGCTTCTTTCATAATTTTTCCATTATAAGTCATGATTAAATGTGTTAAAACCAAATTTATTTTCTTCCCGCCTACTTTTTCCTCAATGAATTATTGAAAGATTATTGCTGCTACTTCTAGCGGAGACACTTCATTTATTACTGAATTCCTTATGAATACCGTGTTAGATATACAGAGTAGGAGGACCCATGTGACTTTACTAACTTCATTTAATTGTAAGAGGACCAGAAGAGTGCACCTATTTTCTCTATATTACCTGTGCTATTCTTGGGCTATAATGGGAGCAACAGGACTCAAGTCAAGAATCATGAGTTTGGATCCAGGATCTGCCTTTTACTAGCTTTATATCCTGAAGTTGCAGTATTTCATTCTCTCTTAACACCCAATGCCAGTTTTTACTGCCCCTTTAAGGACAAAAAGCCATAATGGCCAATAGTAGAGGAAATGGAATGAGGCAGTTGGTTAGAAAGAGCACATCTACTTCCAGTGCCTCGTGCTGAGTTTCCTAGATTCTCAGATCCAGACCCTGGTGTGGCCAACTCCAAGGGAGCCTGAGTTTGTGGACTGCTTCAGCTGTATGGGTGCAAGGCTAAGAAGAGGAAGAAGAAAAGAGGAGAGATTTTGATCTCATGTAGCAACCTGTACTTCCATTTGAGCCATTTAGAAAATATAACAGTGGGTGCTTCAGAATCCAGCCAATTAAGACCAGTCTTACTCTTTGGTGAGATGTCATTTCTTGCCCTGACTCTGACCTTTGAGATAGAAATGGGGTGGGAAGTTGTGGGAAGTTGTGGTAGAGTAGTAGTGAGAAGCTTTGAACTACTCTGGAAGCCAATTTCTATTTTGCAGAGTTATGACATCTGGGCAATATTAATTTCATTATTAGAATACTGACATATATATATATTTTAAAAGATTTTATTTCTTTATTTGACAGAGAGAGACACAGCAAGAGAGGGAACACAAGCAGGGGGAGTGGGAGAGGGAGAAGGAGGCTTCCCGCCAAGCAGGGAGCCCGATGTGGGGCTCCTCTGGGATCATGACCTGAACCGAAGGCAGATGCTTAACCACTGAGCCACCCAGGAGCCCCTGACATTTATATTTATTTATTTATTTTTTAAAGATTTTATTTATTTGACAGAGAGAGAGAGAGAGCACAAGCAGGAGGAGTGGCAGGCAGAAGGAGAGAGAGAGAAGCAGGCTTCCGCCGAGCAAGGAGCCCGATGTGGGACTCGATCCCAGGACCCTGGGATCATGACCCAAGCCGAAGGCAGATGCCCAACCGACTGAGCCACCCAGGCATCCCTGACATTTATATTTTTGTTACCAGAAAGCAGAACATCTTTCTTTGAAATGGAGCAACTAATTTTTAAACAATTTCATAATGGTCTTGCTGGAAGGGAAATTAAGAATTTATTTAGTCCATCTATGCATCTTCTTTTTATATACCAGCTAATTAAGTCCCAGAATATTCAAGTGGCTTGTCAAATGTTACATAGCTACTCAGTGATTCTGATATTTGTATGTAAAACCATTGTTGTAACTTTTTAAATAACACCATTTAGCAAACTCAATATTCAAATATCAAATATCTAGAATAAAATGTGGTAATGTTTAGTTGTAACACATGTTAAATGAAAAGCTACATAAGAGAAAATATGGTTAAACACGTTTATTGGTTTTGGGCTTTTGATATCTTTTGTGATTCTTTTCTTTTCCTATAGACTAGTAATGGTGTTTGTTAAGTCTAAAGGATGGTTAGCACTGGAAGCCCAGTGCAATCCTGTGGGGTACAAAATAGCATATGCTTCTGGGGCTACCACATTGTACTTCAGTTATAGACGTGTATTGAAGTGACATCATGGGTGAAAATAATAGGAAAACGGGGTGAGATGTGGTGTGTTTTCTAGGCAATAGCAAATTATTAAAATCTTTAGGTAATAGCAAAGTATTAAAATAGCTTGAAAGCGAGTCCACTGGTAACACATTAAATTTTATTTTATTATATTGTATTATAAGTTTTCATTTTTATCAAAGTTATAAATGTACATAAATTAAAGAGTCAGTTTGTTAAGACAGTTTTTCTTATGCTCATTTCCCCATTTCTGGTTTTCCAGAAACAACCACTTTCATCTCTTTTAACTGAGATGTGTAAAACTGTGTGTGTGTATATGTGTGTTATTAACCTCAGTAGCAATAAACATTTTGCTTTCATGGCTTTTATTTTATTTTCTTTGTTTGAACAACATCCATAACCTTATTTCAGAAGATGAGGATTTAGTTCTTTTTCCTTCTCCCACCCTACCATGCACATGCACACTTTTATTTTAAATTAATTCCTAACAAAAGTGGTTAAAAATAGACACATTAATTCTTTACAATTTAAATTTAGTTTTTATTTTTTTAAAAGATTTTATTTATTTATTTGAGAGAGAGGGACAGAGAGCGAGCATGAGTGGAGAGAAGGGCAGAGGGAGAGGGAGAAGCAGGCTTCCCTCAGAGCAGGGAGCCCGATGCGGGGCTCAATCCCAGGACCCTGGGATCATGACCTGAGCCGAAGGCAGATGCTTAACCAACTGAGCCACCCAGGCACCCCCAGAATTTAAAATTTAAACTAATACTGTAATAAGGAACATATAACATTAAGAAACATATTAACATAGGGGCGCCTGGGTGGCTCAGTCGTTAAGCGTCTGCCTTCGCTCAGGTTATGATCCCAGGGTCCTGGGATTGAGCCCCGCATCGGGCTCCCTGCTCCGAGGGAAGCCTGCTTCTCCCTCTCCCTCTCCCCCTGCTTGTGTTCCCTCTCTGGCTGTGTCTTTCTCGGTCAAATAAATAAATAAAATCTTTAAAAAAAAAAAAAAAAGAAACATATTAACATAGCAACATTAAACATAGAATTTAATCCACCTAATTGGGGGATATGCAGGCTTCTTTAGAGGATATCATTGTAGATTCATGTGATGTCAATGTAAGTGAGGAATTATTACCAGAAGGGCAATATTAGAATCAAAATTTCAAGTCAGAGGCAGGAATTAGGAAATTACTAGCAGTGCTAGTGTTAGGGATGAACTGGTATTTGTCAAGCACCTACTATGTATTAAACACTGTGTTGCAAGATTTTAATATGCCTGGAGTGGGACTTTTTTAGTATGAGACTGAACTCAAACCAGCTTAAGTGAAAGGGAATTTAACAGGAATTTTCTGAGATAAAGGGCACTTTAGCCATGAGGATTCAGGAGCTCAAACAATGGTGTCAGCGCTCTGGTTCTCTCTCCTGAAGCATTGTGTATGTCAGCTTGGTTTCTTTGCAGGTAGGCTGTCTCCGTGTATCGGCTAAGATGGCTGCTGGCCTGTCCACAACTTCATCATGTCATTTTAGCAAAGCAGTAGATGAGAAATTTCCTTTTCCAGAATCATTATTTTAACCTCAAGGATAACTCTAGTTGGCACTGCTTAAGTCACCAGGGGGGTGACCAGGCATTATGATAGATAGTTACCCCATGGACACACAGAATGAAGGAGGGCTAATTTCTCAAAGAAAGAAATACTTCAAAGATAAAGAATAGGCATCTATTGCCAATCCATGAGGCAAATATCATCTTTTCTATCTTCCCCATAATGGAACAGGTGGAGAGAGGTTAAGCCGCTTGTCCTAGATCACATAGCTCAACAGAGCTGGTTTTAAAATGTTACTCCTATTTTTTCCTCTATGTAAAACTGTTCATGCACTGAATAATTTTATGGAAGTTCACTTTACTGCTATCTTTACTATAACCTTGGCAGAATGTTACTAATGCAATATAATGTCCAGAATACTTTGTACTTGACTGGGCAATGTATTTTCAAAAGAGCTTTAATACTGAGGTTGTGTGATTTAAACAAATGGGAAAGTAGTATTAACTTTATAGAATTACAGTTTTATATAATTACAGCTGTCTTTGTGGGAAACCATCCATCCTTTGAAGTGAGAGCCAGACACATCGAGATGTGTAAGGATACTGCTGATGCCTTGCCCACATCCACTGAGGTCTCAGCATTGGTGTGACTACGGACCCCGGGGTCCCACCTGTAAGCACGTGCTACTCTTTGCCCGAGGGTTCTCTCTGGCTGCCAGAGAAGTGTCAGGTATTAAAAGGTATGAACAGTCCCCAGAAGTAGCTCTCCACCAATGACAGGAGTTGGAAGATAAATACCCCAGCTCCCTCATGCCCTGGGGAAGCGTGCTGCACATGTCTACCCAGATTTCCCTAGTGAGGTTCAGCCACAATTTCCCACAGGAGTCATATGTTCAAAAATGTACTGTATTAGCTTTTCTCTCTTTGCTGTCTCAGGTACCTGCATCCCTTCTAGTGCTTCCTGGGATCAGTCCCAAACTGCTTGCTCTCACATCCTTGTCTCAGCATCTGCTTCTGGGGGAAGCCATCTTAAGATAAGAGGCACACAACCTTCAGTCAGCTCATCTTCCATACATGTTTCTTTTAATATGTTCTTTAGCCATAATGGTGAAATACCACAAACTGACTTTAGTTATCTGTTTTCAGATAAAAATTAAATTTAAAGTTAATAAAAATATTCCCAATATTATGGCAACTACTTTGCCTTAACATAGACTCTGGGGATAGATGGTTTGGGTTTGAATCTTGAATCTTTTTTAGCTGTGCTCCTGGGGCAAGCTCCATAGCCTCATGATGCCTCTGTTTCCCCTCAGACCACAATGTTTGATAATAGTCTTAAATCAATTAAAATTTGTAATGTGTTAGAAGGATGCCTGGCATTTATGTAACTGTTGGTTACACATTTGAATAAGAAATTAGGTTGGTCATGGTTAAAGTTAAGACTATACTTTTCCAAGTAGGCCACAGACTAACCATTGCATTAACAAATTATTTTATTTTAATAATATATTTTCTTTCCTATTAATTATACATTTTAAACCAGAGCACAATTATGTTTTAGCTTTATGAGCTGTTCATCTTTAGTGAGTACTGAGTTAATTAGCAAGACCTGTCTTTTTGGGCATTGCATCTGTTCTGCAACATTCAGTTCAGTATTCATTATTTTAAGACAGCAATTCTCTTTTTCAGAAATATTTGGGGAAGGAAATGAGTAATTATGCTGCTATTCTACATCACCAAGCTTCAAAATACATAAAAAAAGGAAAATATGCATGTGGAGCATGGATATACCTGAGAAGTGACTCCATATTTTATTATACATAAGAAATACTTGCTTACTGAGTTAGTGCAGTTCATTACTTTTCCTCCTAAGAACCATTTTCAGTCTGTTTTCAGAATGCGTATTTGTGCCTTCCTTTTGTCCTCAAATGCCAATCTAATTCTCCTCTTGTAAAGCTGTAAATCATCCAGATTTTCTTCCATCTTAGAGGTGCCAATCCCCAGTATATAAATTAGGTCATTGGTTTAAAGAATTATAACTTCCCCAACAATGACTCCTCATCTTCTTTTTAGTCCTGTATTTTCAGCTGTCAATAGCAGTGATTCCAAATGATGGTCCATGGATTGACTGTATCAGAGCTACCTAAGAGCAGGGGAATTTTTTTGTTTTCATTTTATTTACTTAATTCATGATTCAGTGTTTGGGCACAATTTGTACCATTTCTGATCTGTACTCCAGGCAAAAATATAGTAACTTGAAATATTGTGTTTAAAGAAATTCTAGAGTTCTATCATCATTAAATTATTTACCTAAAAAAATGCACACACATACTTGTGCATGTATCACATCAATGCCCACAAGCATGCAAAATACACATACACCAATCTGCACCACTCTTAGAGATTCTGATAAAGTAGTTGTGTCCTGGGACTTAGGAGTTAGTATTTTTTTGAAAATTTCTCAGGCTGTTCCATCCCAAGAACAGCCTGGTTTGGGAGCCCCAGGACCACGGCTCACCCAATGGTCCACTGTTATTTCAAACTGATCCTATAACTTTGCCAAACTGATTCTCCTCATTTCTGTGCCTGTACTTACAATCTGTCTAGAACTTTAGGTTTAAGGTTTTAGAATCATATTTGATTCCACCTGCTGCTTCATTTCCATTAGCAGGCATTATACCACCCTGTAGCCTTTTTCTTCTCATCTTCTCTTCCTTTCCGACACCTCATGCTATACCTTATATTAGAGTTATTTAAGCATATGTTTTATTTGCTATATTTGATTATGAACACCTGGAGACAGGAACCTGTCTTACTCATGTTTAAAGGTACTTCGGTCTTGGTACCTAGCACAGTACCTTACATGGAGTAAGCATTTAATAAGTGTTTGATGAATATCATTTCACAGTCAGTTCCCCTGTATCTGAGTTTATCTTCCATTGCTTCCAACATGGCCCTGTTTCCCAAGCAGTCTGTCACAGCCTACACCTTCTGCCGTAGCTTTCTCCTTCACCTTCTATGCACCCCAGCTGGAACAGATTGCCCTTTTTCTTCCTTAAGGAACATTGTATACTTTAAGAACTGGTTTTCTAAGCTTGATATGGAGTAATGCATTGCATATTAACTTAAGAAGAAGCAAGATAAAGCTCTCCACTGGCTGATATTTTACAAGGGTTTAAGGTTGGCCATGCGGTACATGAGTGTTTAACGATGGCTGTACATGCTATGATAACCAAGTCATACAGGTCTTCCGCATCTCCCATTCTTCTAGTGATATGAATTTAGATCATGAAATCATTGTGGCTTATTCCAATACTTATTCAACCATTCATTTGAAATATATGTATTGAGTGACTACTGTGGGTTACATGCTCTGGCAGGCACTGGGAATATAGCAAAAAAAGGAAACAGAGATCCTTACTCTCATAGAGTTTAAGGGGTGATAGAAAATAAATATGTGAATAGAGATTATGTCAGATGGTGATAAGTGCTGTGTGAGAAAACATAGCTGAGTAAAGGGAATAGGGAAGTTGCTCTATTATATTGGATGGCAGGGGAAGTCTCCACTGAGCAGGGGGGCAACTTTGGTGGCTGTAAAACAGTAATAAATCAAGAGAGATGTTGGCTTAGATGAGGGGAGTAATGTGGAGATGGTGAGAAAAGATGAGATTTTGATTATATTCTGAAGGTGCCACCAACAGGATTGGCTAATGGATAAGGTGTAGGATGTGCAGAGAGAGAGGAGTCAAAGATGGCTCAGGAGCTGGAAGAATGGAGTTGCCACCTTCTGAGATGAGAAGCTTAGGGAGAATAGGTTGAGAGGTAGGTGGGGAGGGTTCAGTGGTTTGATTTTGGAAATGCTAAATTTGAGGAGTCTAGGATGCCTCAAAGTTTGCTGCCTAGACAGGTATATTAGACACCTTAGAGCTTGCAGGAGAGGTTTGGGTAGAGAAAAATGGAATTTAAAGACATGAGGTGGGATGCAGTTGCTTAAATCAACAAATGCAGAAGCCTATGAACTGAGTCTCAGGGCATTCCAACATTAGATGGGTGGGGAGCAACCAGCAAAATCTACTGGAAAGGAGTGTGCAGCGAGGTAGCAAATAACCAAGAGAAAAGTGTTGTCAGGGAGCCAAGGGAAGAAAGTAGTTCAAGAAGGAGGGAGGGATCACATGCGTCAAATGCTGCTGATGGGTCCTTGAAGGTGATGACTGACTGGTAGCCATTGTTTTTGTTAAGTGTTAGAGAAGGATGCTTATTTGATAAGAGTGAGATCTGCAGAGAATGTGAGGGAGGCATGGGAGATAGAATAGAGCACACTCTGGGGGGTTTTGCTTTGAAGTGGAACAGAGAAATGGGGCAGCTGCTGGAAGGAGATATGAGGAAGTGGGGGGATGTGGGCTCTTCCAACATGTTTGCATTCTGATTGGTATGATCCAGTAAAGAGAAGAAAATAGGATGAAGTGGAGCAAAAATGATTACTTGCCAGAGGGCTAACCTTTCATCAGTGAGAGAGTCTGGGGACAAGTGTAGGGATTCACCTTAGAAAAGAGCCAGACTATTCATCCTTGCAACAGAAGGACCCTGACAGGAAACTGAGAGCATATTTGAATGGGGTAATTGATGAGAGGTTAATAAATTAACTACTTGCAAAGAAATGGACAAGTTTGGAGCAATGAATAAGAGCTGGGAAAGCACCTCATTTGAGTAATAGCTATCACCCCCATAGGCCTGAAGAGTCAAGTGGAAGGACTGTTATTGGAACCTAGTGGAGCTCTAGCCATACCTATAAACTAGAGGACAAGGCCACACGACAGGAGCTGGGGACTTTAATAAAAGAAATGCAGTAACCATCAATCCATAGACTAGAAGGGAGAGAGCCAAGGGAATAAAGCCCTGGATTTCACTCTCCTCCTGCCTTCAATTCTCTGATCCTCTCATTGGCTGAACCAGCTGGTATCCAGAGGGTAACAAAGCTGATGCAATCCATAGAGGTCAACCTCTCAGGTGCAGAGCAGGCTGGAGGGTAGAGGGTGAATCTGAAGGGAAATATGGAAAATGTCCAGCATGATGGTGGTGAAAATGTTATCTTCTGACCCTTTCTATTTTCTCATGAAATAGGAGGGATCATTCCCAACTGAAAATAAAGATTATGGGGGACATATTGGAAGTTTGAGGACAGAGAAGATGTATTCAACAGCTAATGAATAACGTAGGAGAGTGAAAGGAGTAGAGAAAAAGAATATGCTTATTGGGCCCAAATGAGCTTTCTTAGGTTAGTGATTATGATTGTAAAGTGAGATAAGTCAGCATGATTTTGAAATCTTCTCCAGCCTTATTAGGCTCTGTGGAAGAAAGCACAGAGCTGTCAAGGGCTGGATTTAACCAGGGTTGGGTTTTGCCAGGTGAGTCTAATGAAGGGTAATGGCACAAGGGAGTTGAGGGTGTATGGAAGGAAGGGACTATAATGACAGACCATGCACTGGAAGTTTAATAATACGCAGGGAAATCTGGACATGAGTGAATAGGTTGTAGAATCAATGTGCCAAGAGAACTGGGAAGGCAAATAATTGTTGGAATCAGGAGTAGCAAAGGGAATGAGCTAAAAGATAGGAGACAATGGACAGAGAATGAAACTGTAGGAGGGGGATGGATTTATTGGCAATGGCAAGGTCTATGTAGGGTATAACCAGCAGAGTGAGTTGTTGCGTTAAAGTTAAGGAGAAAATCACTGGAGGTGAAGTGATGAGGAAAGTAGAAAACCAGAGAGTTGAAAGGATCATCCCATAGACACTCAAATCACTAGAAAGCATGACAACAGTAGAGCTAGAGTAGCAAGGATGCAGGAGTTGAAATCCTCAAGGAACAAAAGAAGTGACCTGCCACTCTACAAATGATGCTATAGGGAGTAATCATGGGTAGTGTAGTTTGATGCATGAACTTCAGCGTTGGAGACGGTCATTGGAAGGAGAGAAGGATAATTGTCTGAAAGGGGAAATGAGAGGAAAGAAAGACTTCATTCAACCTTCAGTTACATTAGTATGAGGGATACGGGGAAGAAAACAGATACCACTTAGTAGAGCTTTAGGGAAAGCAGAGTCTCAGGGGCGAGGCAGGGCTCATTGGCAGCATAAAGGTGAAAGAAAGAAAGAAAGAAAGAAAGAAGAAAGAAAGAAAGAAAGAAGAAAGAAAGAAAGAAAGAAAAAGAAAGAAAGAAAGAAAGGAGGGAGGAAGGAAGGAAGGAAATAGGGAGAGGGAGGGAGGAAAGAAGGAAGGAAGGAAGGAAGAAAGGAAGGGAGGGAGGGAGGGAGGGAGAGAGAGAAAGAAAAGACCTATAAAGTACTTACTTTGTGCCAGGAACTCTTCTGTGACTTTTATGTATTGATTATTTAATCCTCAAAACAAGGTCTCTGGGGAAGATATTATTTTTAGCCCTATTTTATAGATGGGGAAATTAGAGCATAGACAGGTTAAGTATCTTACTCATGATCAGTAGTAGTAAGTGACAGAGCTGGGACGTGAGCTCAGGTGGGCCACCTCAGAGTCTCTGCGTACATAATCACTGTGCTATATCACCCAGCAGCAAGCCCTTGGAGAATAAGGTTTTACTGATGTTACATCATGAGCTCCAAAGAGAGCAATGGAAGGATTTGGGGCTAGGGGAGGGTAGATAGGTGAGATTAAGGACTGTGCAGAGCCATATGGGGCTGAGGGATGGTCTGAGATTTGGGCCTTTGTGATTCGGAGGCATATAGAGCTAGTGCTGATGGTCTCTAAGATAGATAGGGGTGGTGAGGCTGTGAGTGTTGAATGATGGGGTCTAGGGGAGGGTAGAGGCCTTGCCGAGAACCCAAGTTCAGCCTCCTCCTTTTCACTCGTGCTGATGGTGGGTGGAGGTTGGGAAGAGGCAGTATTACTTGGAGCATAATAAGATTTGGGGCCCTCTCTGCACTTAGCCCACCATGGTTACCTAGTTTTGTTTTTTAATAATTACTGCAGATATCCAGAAAGCTTCTGGAAATCTACAATATTAAAATTATCCCCATTTTCCATTTTATGATTTTCTTTGAAATATGAATCTGCTAATCAGTTTATTAAAGGGATCCTATCACCTTCACAAGATGGCAAAAAATCTTTTAACATCTACTTATGCTTTCACATTTGTGATTTCGCTTCTCCACTTTGCCAATTACCAGTGTTCAGCCTGGTTTCTTGAATATTTTGGTAGCTAAAAATTTACTTATCTGAAGGATGGACAAAATGAAATATTGAGTTTTGTATAAGAGCAGGGGCTGAAAATGTGAGCTATCTGGAAATACTTATACTTGATTTTTATTAATCCCTTTTTTTTCTTGAGTTTTTAAAAAATAAAATACTCTTCTTCAGAAGGTAGAACAGAGAAAAATTAACATGAAACTTTGCTGGCAGCTTTTCAATTGGCACTTACTAGCATTTTAAGCGTCCAATTTGCTCTAACAGCATTTTCACTCTTATTGATGAATCAGCAAAAGGATCATTTTATACATCAAAGACATTTATTAAATTTTGAACTGTTTGTGCAATAGGTTTTTGCTGTTAATAGAAACCATCAGGAAGTTGGAGATGACTTTCAGAACAATTTTTCTTTTGTTGTTAAGGAGAATAGCAGGACAAGAAGAAACTAGTTAAGGAAGGAAGTAATGGCTTTTTCTTGTGTAAATAAGCTCCTGTGTCTTACCATTCGTTATGATTTCTTCCAAGTGGAAGAAATTCTATTGATGTGACACTTCTGATCTTTCTCTGCTTTTTGATGTTGTTTGCTTTGCTTGGTTGGTAAAATTGGAAATAATAACTGGGCATGCATAGCCCAACTCTGCCTTTCTTACTTAACCTGGCCCAGCACCACCTGGTCTGGGTGGGTGCATAAATATGTTTAATTCAGGTCTTTTTGGCTTTCATGCTAAGTTATGTCCTTTAATTAAGGCTCTAGCAATAAAAAGATGATTATTTTGGCCTCCTCTGCCACTTCATTGCTTTGTACCTTAAATTGTACAAAAGTGGGGACATTATGGTGCTGTTATTGGGATCAAGTTGTACGATGTACAGTCAGGCTTCTCAGACCTTCTACACTGTGTTAAATTCCTCTCCTATGTGCTTGCATAGTTCCTTGTATTTTCTCCTTTTAGCTCTTAACACACTTACTATTGGTTGAATGCATGCTTCTTTGCTAGAATATGAACTCCATGGTAGTGACCAAGTAGGTCTTGTTTACCATGGTATTGCTAGGACCTAACACAGTGACTGAATAGTATAGCACCCCATTTGTTGAATGAATGAATGAATGAATCAACCAATCAATGAGCTACTTCTTGAGAAAAGATTAAATTCCTAATTTATGTAATGAATGAGAAAAATGGACAACTCATTTGAAACACTCCACTTAGAAAGTAAGAATAGCTGCTGTCCTTCTATACTTCAGTTGTGAACAAGTTTAATTAAAACTATTAAAAATGTGTATCTTCTTTAATGATTCATGGCTGAACTGAGCTAGGAAACTGGTTAACCTGGAAAACTTCATGGTTTTTTGTTGTTTTTTTTTTTTTTTAAATACGGATCAGCATTTCACTGATATCCAATCTCATCCCAATACATTGTCAACCCAGCCATCTAGACAATGTTTATTTTCTTCCTCTAGAATTTTACATATGAAAATACAAAGATGAAAGCCCATAATTTAGAAAGTACTTGATGTGATCCATTGCTCATTAATAATAATATTAAAGAACATTTTAACAATACTTTTAAGGGCTAATAAGTAAATATAACTGTTGTAGGAAAATTTAGCTATTTCTGCATGTAGAAAATAGGGGGATAGTAAAAATGTAGATCATTGTGATTATTCTTTTAAAAGTAAGAGAACCAGGGTGCCTGGGTGGCTCAGTCAGTTAAGCGTCTGCCTTTGGCTCAGGTCATGATCCCAGGGTCCTGGGATCGAGCCCCGCATCAGGCTCCCTGCTCAGCGGGGAGCCTGCTTCTCCCTCTCCCTTGGCTGCTCCCCCTGCTTGTGCTCTCATGTTCTGTCAAATAAATAAATAAAATCTTTTTTAAAAAGTGAGAGAACCAATTTCTAATTGGAAAACATTGGCTTGAGAATCTGAACTAAAGCTTGTGGAATTGGAACCCTCATTCTAGGTCCATCATTATATAATACATAAAACAGGAGTAGAAAGAAAACCAATCTTTTCTTTCAGTTAACTACTTCTATCACTTCTATCAGTAAACAAGACTAGATTATCTACAGTGTAATAATAAATTCTCAATGATCTGGAGGTTGAGGGATTCAGATGGGTGATTCTTGCTTAGGGTCCCTCATATGGTTGCTGTCAGATGGCTCAGTCTGGAGTCATTTAAAGGCTTGTTATTTGTATACTTGGTGCCTGGAATAGCTGTGGGATGGTTGGTTGTGTGTGTGTGTCTATCTCCTTGTGAAATATCCTTGTGGCTAACTTGGATTTCTTCACTGTATGGTGGTCTCAGGGGAGCTGGACCTCTTATATGGAGCCTGGCTTCTTTTGGGGGAGGTCATCTAGAGGCTGTGACCTCTAGTTGACCAGCAAGCTGGACCTGGGCAATCAGAGGCTCCTGACACTCTCTCTTGTCCTTGGAATGTAAGTTCTACCCATCATTCCCATAGTGGGAGTCATTTTCAAGGATGCAGCCTTGAGAGAATAAGGTAATCATCTGGACTGAATATGTGACTGAACCCAGCTAAGGCCTCCATATAAACGTTTAAGATTCTGGTGGATGGGCGCAGAGATCTACTCATCTTGTGGCTGCCAAGACAAGCCTTTTAAGTAAGTTTCCCTGCTTATTAAAACTGCCACCTACTGACCAGGAGGGGCCTGGTTCTTCCTTCAGTTTCTCTTTGCCCTCCATGTACAGGGGACAGTTCCATATTTCACCTAGGAAGCTCTTGAGTTTGCAAACCAACAGATTCTGCCAGAGAGAGTGTTCCAAGAGAAAGGAGTTGGAAGCTTCCAGTCTGTCACCTCCTGGGCTCAAACATTGGAAACAGTGTCTCTTCTGCCATGTTCTCTGTGTGAAAACTGTCATGGAGTGCACCCATTTTCTTTCTTTCTTGTGAATTTTGTTTTATTTTATTTTTTTATTACTTTTAAATTCTATTAATGCCTTAAGTTTGTGCATCACTTAAAACAAGATATGTACTGGGGTACCTGGCCAGCTTAGTCAGAAGAGCATGTGACCCTTAATCTCAGGGTCATGAGTTCGAGCCCCACATGGGGTGTAGAGATTACTTAAATAAATAAATATTTAAAAAAAATAAGATAAGTGCTTTCAAAAACATTCTTATACATAAATAGACCAAAGGACGGTTAAGTAATTTATCTCTAAAACATGCACATCATTTTTATTCAGGTGTCTATAAGAAAAGGAAATAAGATTTAAGTCTTTTTCTTTGGGTTAAAGACATTTGGAAATTATTATTCAGGAATACCTAATGTTTTCCTGGAACAAATGTGTTTTCCAATAGGAAATGCTGATGTAATTAAAAGGCATTAGTGTTGATAAAGAAGACCAAGAAACATTTGTGCTATGTGTCATCACCAAGAAAAGAGTTCCAGGGGGCCTAAAGTATACGTCAGATAAGTGAATGAGGGAGGGTGAATCAAAAAGGTTTAGCTGGAAAAACAGGTAGCTTGAGCCAGATTAGGCGACACAAATATGTTCAAGGCACATGATTAGGATTACACAGGTGGCTAGGTTTTATAGACTGCTCTGTTCTTTCATTTGGGAAATAGTCAAATGTAATATAATTTCCATTTACTGGCATTTATTGATAAATAAATGCAACTAGATTTAGGGCAGCACATGTCCTTTTAGATACACACCAAAAGTACACAATGGCTAAGTGATGCCAGCGTAGGCAAAGCAGTATGATTACATTCCAGTTTTCCTGCACGGCAGCTAAATGGACGTTACACTGTCTGGTATTGTTTCTGTACATCATACTGCCTCCTCTCAAGTTTCACCAAAGAATTCTTCAAAACTAGGCAGATTAAAGGATTTATTAATCCGTAAGTGATACTGAAACTATTATTCACCAGCAGTCAAACCCAAACCATAGAGTTGACTGTTGACTATGGTATATGAAGGGGAGGTAGTATGGGAAATTTTTTATTTTTTTAATTTTTTTTTTTAAAGATTTTATTTATTTATTTGACAGAGAGACACAGCGAGAGAGGGAACACAAGCAGGGGGAGTGGGAGAGGGAGAAGCAGGCTTCCTACCAAGCAGGGAGCCCGATGTGGGGCTCGATCCCAGGACCCTGGGATCATGACCTGAGCTGAAGGCAGACGCTTAACGACTGAGCCATCCAGGCACCCCGAAATTTTTTATTTTTTAATTGAAAGATAGTTGACATACAATATCATATTAGTTTCAGGTATACAACATAGTGACTTGACAATTATGCACATTATGAAATGCTCACCATGATAAGTATGGTCACCATCTGTGACCATAGAAAATTGTTGAAATCTTATTGACTATATTCCCTATGCTGTACTTTTCATCTCCGTGACTTATTTATTTTATAACTGGAAGTTTGGACTTGTTAATCCCCTTCATCAATTTCCCCTATCTCCCACTCCCCTTTTCTCCAGCAACCACTGGTTTGTTCTCTGTATTTATGAGCCTATTTTTATTTATTATTTGTTTGTTTGTTTTTCAGATTCCACATGTAAGTGAAATTATATGGTAGTTGTTTTTCTTTGCCTGACTTACTTCACTTAGCATAATGCCCTCTAGGTCCATTCATGTTGTTACAAATGGCAAGATCTCACTTTTTTTTTTTTTAAAGATTTTATTTATTTATTTGAAAGAGAGAGAGAGAGCACAGAGGGAGAGTAAGAGGGAGAAACAGACTCCCTGTTGAGCAGGGAGCCCGACGTGGGACTCGATCCTAAGGCCTTGAGATCATGACCTCAGCCGAAGGCAGACGCTCAACTGACTAAGCCACCCAGGCGCCCCAAGATCTCACTTTTTTAATGGCTGATTAGTATCCCACTGTGTATATATACCATATCTTCTTAATCCACTTATCAATGGACACTAAGGTTATTTCCATGTCTTGGTTATTGTAAATAATGCTGCAATAAATATAGGGGTGCATTTAACTTTTCAAATTAGTGTTTTCATTTTCTTTGGTTAAATGTCCAGAAGGAATTACTAGATATGATAGCTCTGTTTTTAATTTTTAAAGGAACCTGCACACTGGTTTCCACAGGGGCTACACCAGCTTGCATTCACACCAGCAGTGTTTGAAGGTTCCCTTTTCTCCACATCCTCGCCAACACTTGTGATTTCTTCTTGTCTTTTTGATACTAGCCATCTGATGGGTGTGAGGTGATAACTCATTTGGTTTTGATTCACATTTCCCTGATGATGAGTGATGTAGAGCATCTTTTCATGTGTGTGTTGGCCATCTGTATGTCTTCTTTGGAAAATGTCCATTTAAGAGCTCAGCCATTTTCAAAGGGAGGGGATGTAGTTGCCACCTCTTAATGGGAAGAATGTCAAAGAACTTGTGGCTTTCCTTTGCCTGCAACATGTGTTGGTGTCTCCTCAGCTGGAAGTTGTTCTCACTAGCATCACTTGGTTGTAATAGAATAAGTGGAATGTGTTAGCATAAAATTAGTTCTTAAGACTTATGTACTCACTATATTAAGAAATATTAATTTTGAAATACTTGTCTACATTATATGTACATTGTTCATTGATTCTTGTAGCCTATTTAAAGTTGCAACTTCAAAAGTTTAGGAAAAAAATCAAAGGTAGAATAGATGAGATCTAATTGTTTTCCTATTAGTTTAGGAAATTAATATATATCTTAAGGCCATCACGGCTAGTGAAGGGATTGCATATAAAGTCCTTGAAGATTTATCTTCCCCATTTAGGTCTTTATATTATGCACTAGCAAATGATTTTGGTGCCCTCATTTTTTTTTTTTTTTTTTTTGGTTTTTGGAGGAAATAAACTTACATATACACTTCTCTCAATTGCAGATGTTTAGACAATTAAAGGAGGGATTTGCAAAGCCCAAAGCAAAATTAATTTTGACCTTGGGAAAAAAATGTTAAAATGAACTTGTGCTTTTTTTTTTATCTTCCCATTTAAAATCTAAGAAACCAATATTTGGTGTATGTTTTCCCCTATAGGCATAACCTGGATTCTGTAGCTGTATAAAATCTCACCTCTCCTGGTGATATGATTCATTGTAAATGCTATGGTTTTATTAGGTATATATTGTTAAACACAATAATTTAATAATAACTACTATTTATTTAACACAAAGTATGTTCCAGGTACTGTGCCAAGTGCACACATAAGTGCTTTATCTCAATTAATCTTCTCAATAGCTATATGAAGTAAGTACTAATATTATCTCCATTTTCCAGACGGGAAGTGGAGATGCTGAGAGGTTACATCATTTGCCCAAGTTTACATGACTAGTAGTTGGTGATCTGGGAATTCATGCCTAAGTGTGACTGATTCTGGGGACTGAGTTCTTCTTCTTTTTTTTTTTTTTAAGTTTTATTTATTTAGGTAGTCCCTACTCCCGACATTAGGCTCAAATTCACGATCAGGAGTCACACGCTCCTCTGACTGAGCCAGCCAGGCACCCTGGAGACTGAGTGCTTAATCACCTAATCATATACTCTCCAAACACAGTCAGTGACCCTAAGATCAGTGAATCTCATATATTTTTGAATGTGGCTCATATAGATGGAGAAACTATAGAGGCTCAATCATTAGACCTACTTATCTGTTGCAAAATGCTTTATAATAAAGAATTAGAGAGAAACACAAAGTAGTGATTCGCTATTACAGTAACGTGTCATCTATGAGAGAAATTGAAACCTATATATATGATTTTTTATTATATATCAGTACCTTGTAAACTGATACATAACTTAGTAATTTTACATTTACCTTGAAATATGTTATTTAAATAACCCAGGGGCACCTGGGTGGCTTAGTCAGTTAAGTGCCTGACTCTTGATTTAGGCTCAGGTCATGATCTCAGGATCCTGAGATTGAGCCCTGCATTGGGCTCCCTGCTTAGTGGGGAGTCTGCCTGAGATTTCTCTCCCTCTTCTTCTGCTCCCCCCACTCTCTAAAAATAGATAAATAAATCTTTAAAATAAATAATAAATAAACAACCCAAATTCATAGTGTCGCCTAATAAAATATCTCCTACCGTAAAAGCAAAATTGTGGGGATTTTGTATATATCTGCTTCAGCCATAAGGTATGGCCAACTCATATTTGCAACTCAATGCAAAGCCCTTAAAGTATATTTACTGAGAGATTATGGATCAGAAAAATGCTGTTGCTAAATATATTTTCTGCAAGGTTAATCAAATAAAAAAAGTTAAATCATGATGATGTAGCTAAACTAACTGCAATGATAAATAAAAAGCAGGGGTAGTAATTGAATACCATGACCAATTCAAGGCAATACATATATTTTAAGAAAGATGACTTTCTGAACACTGGAGGATTAATTAATTAGGCAAAAGTGCTTACTGAGGGGGCTCCTGGGTGACTTAGCTGGTTAAGGTCAGACTCTGGATTTCAGCTCAGGTCATGATCTCAGGGTTGTGAGATGGAGCCCTGCGGGCTCCGTGCTCAGCTCGGAGTCTGCTTGAGGTTCTCTCTCTCCCTGTCCCTCTGCCTCTCCCCTGCTCATGTGCTCTCTCTCTCTCTCTCAATAAATAAATAAATAAATAGATAAATAAAATCTTTTTTTTTTAAAAAAACACTAATTGAGGGCCTGTTATGTGCCAGTTTTTCTAGAAAAAGATCTTGGACTATAGCTATGAATAAAAAAGAAAAAAGAGCCTTTCCTTTTAGTGCTTACATTCTAGTGGGAGATTCAGATAATAAAGACTAAATAATTGGGGCGCCTGGGTGACTCAGTTGGTTAAGCGTCTGACTCTTGATTTTGGCTCAGGTCATGATCTCAGGGTTGTGGGATCCCCATGTAGAGCCCTTTGTCCAACTCTGCACTCAATGTGGAGTCTGCTTGTCCCTCTCCCTTTGCTCCTCCCTGACCCCCTACCCTCCCCCACTGCCCCCAGCCCCTGTTCTCGCTATCTCGAAAACAAACAAATAAATAAAATAATTAAAAAAAGAATGTTTAAAAAAAGATAAATAAAATAAATAAGTTGTATCACCTGCCAGTAGTTGACAATTACTATCTAAGAAGAAAAATGGAGAGCCAAGTAAAGAGATTGGGAGTATTAAGTATAGGAGATTAGTTACAATTTTAAATATAGGGAGATAAGAGCAAGAGTCATTGAGGAGGAGACGTTTAAGAACAGACTTCAAGTGAGGGAGTTTGCCAAATGGATTTCTAATAGAAGAATATTTAGGGAGAGAGCACAGCCAATGTACAGGCTCTTAGGCAGGAGAGTGTCCGAGGGGGAAAAGTCAGCCCCTGTGGCTGGAGTGGGGAGAGCAAGGGGAAAGATTATATCAGACAGGTAGGGGTGGTGGGAGGCATTCTTCATGTCTGAGTGAGATGGGAAGCTGTTGAAGGGTTTCGTGCAGAGCGATATGATACAGCTTATAATCTATTAGGCTGCTCTATTGAGAATAGATTGTAGGAAGGCGAGAATGTAAGTAAGGACCCCAGTTAGGAGTCTATTGCAGTCATCCTGGTAAAAGATGGTGGTGGCTCACACTAGGGTCCTAACAGTGGAAGTGTTGAGAAGTGGCCTTAGTGTGTACAGGTTTTGAAGCAGAGCCTATATGGACGTTATGCAGCATGCGAAAGCAAGAGAAAAGTCAAGGGTTACTCCAAGGATTTTTGCCTTGGATAAGTAGAAGGTTGAAGTTGCCATCATTTGAAGATGGAGAAGGCTGTATGAGGAACAAGTTATGGGGGAAAGATCAGGAGTTCTGTTCAAGTCATATTAAGGTGCAGGTGTTTATTAGATATCTAAGTGAAGACATTAAAGTAGGCAGTTGGTATAAGAGTTTGGAGTTCGGAAAGAGAAAGAAGCCTGGGCTGGAGTTATACATTTAGGAGTTATTGGTGTTTAAATAGATGGTACTTAAGTTGTGAGAATGGGTCTAACCAAAAAGAGTGTGTGCAATTACATGCAAGAAAGCAGGATGAAGGACTGTACTCTGGTGCCTTCCAGGACCATCAGGTCTATGAAAGGAGGAACTAGCCAAGGAGACCAAGAAGCAATGGCCAAGGATGCCCCTTTCAAGAGAGACTGGTACTCTGGAAGAAGAGAAGAGAAAGCATACTGAAGAGCAGGGAGCCTTAGTCAAATGCTCCTGATAGATTAAGTACAGTCAAGACTGAGAATTGATCATTGGACTTAGCAATTTAGAATCAAGTACTGCTTATGCTTATGCTTAATAGGAGATTTGCTATGTTGCATGGTAGACAACCAGCCTATTAAAATATTGAATGAGAGTCCTTAGGACACATTAGTGAACTGCTACCTTTAGTTTATAAATGACAAATTTCAATACTGCTGCATAGCTCACACAAAATGGTAGCACAGCTTTCCAGCCAGAATGCCTGGGTTTAGACGAGTTACTGGTCTGGTTACTGACTCTGTGATCTTGGGGAAATAATTGTACCTCTCTCTGGGCTTCTGTTTTGCTGCCTGTAAATAGGGATGACAAAGAATCTAACCCTTAGATTTGGGGTGAAGAATAAATGAGTGAATCCGTGTAAAGAAAGCATTTCTGAGAGTACCTGGCACATTAATAAACCCTCAACAAATGTGAGCTATTATTATTTCTCTTATTAACCGATAGCTGGAATATGATGAAAATAATAAAGTCTGTGGAATACACACTCTATGGTACATCACCCAACTCTAACAACCACAGAACTTGTAGATTTGATCATTCGGTGGTCTCTCAGAAAAATCTTTGTAGCTCACTGATTGCTTGTGGCTCCACACTGTGGATCTCCTCGGTTCAAGTGAATAAATTGAGGATATTGTTAGAGTTCACTTTTGTTTGGGGCTTAAAAGGGGAAAAATATTGCTGAAATCACTTTCTTAAATATTGATCATTTTTTCCTGCTCTCTCCTTCCACACTGGCTTTCTATTCCTCTACTCCGGACTTTTGGGAGAGAGTGGGAGAAGGAAAACTAGAGAAAGGGAAATGGTAATGAATAAGAAGTTAAAAGGAAGGAAATATAGGAAGAACATGTTGGAGACATATCCCTCTACTGATTTGTGTGCAAGAAAAATAAAAAGAAATTAGATGTTTGGTTTGACTCCTTTGTTGCCAAATATTAAAAAAAACCAGAGTGATGATGGTATGAATTGAAGAGAAATTGTTTATCTTTATAAGTTTAGATGTATGCATGCCTAGATGTTTGAGGTCAGACAATTTGCTTTGGAGTGGAAATGACTCAAATGTGAATTTCTGTGACCTCCGATGTTTGGGTAAACATTTGGTTTTCCTCCCAATCTCCATTCAGAGATATGGAACCCAAATAAAGCCTGAAGTTATAATCGGGCTACAGCTGCCAGTCATCACAAAATCAACCTTTTGTCTTTTGAGGCCAAGTAGAAGGGAAGCTATCAGTGAGCAGAAAATTCATCTTTTCTACCGTTTGTGCTCCCAATGGGCATAATGGCTTCCCTATTCAATAAATGTTCAATGGATGAATTAATGTGGAAAAATACATTGCAGGCACATTAGATATGAGGTGATTGGGCAGCAGTCCATTGATGACCAAGATTTGATTAATCAGATTTAGCTTGTTAAGGTTTCTTATATATGTGAAGTGGGTGAGAATGTCCCAGACCACAAAAAGCAGATGTGCAGAAAGTGTAGCTTTCTATAACCCAATCTAATCTCTTTTTTGAATCCCAATTCTGTCAATGCCAGAAAAATAATAATCTTAATAAATTCTGAAAAACCTAACAGATAAGATGCTCTTATGCCCCCAAGCACATCATCTTGGCTTCACTTCTGATTTAAGCCTTGGCCGGGTACACAGTCCTGTATGGGCTTTGACTTATGTCCAACTGTCAGCCTCTAGGCTGAAGTGTATGTGCTGAGCCTTTGCTTTTTGTGCCCATGGGTTCGTTCAAACTCACGAACATTGGCAGGCGCTAGCTTGGCTTGTAGTGTTCAGGCAGCTTGGAAGTGGGGAAGAATGAATACTTCTGAGAGTGTGATGGTTAATTTTATGTGTCAGCTTGACCAGGCTGCAGGGTGCCCAGATATTAAGCATTGTTCTGGGTGTTTCTGTGAGGGAGTCTTTGGATGAGATTAATGTTTAAATTGGTAGACTGAGCAAAGCAGATTGCCTGGGACACTGTGTGTGGGTCGCATCCAATCAGTTGAAAGCCTGAATAGAACAAAAAGGCTGACTGTCCCTTAAGTAGGAGAGAACTCTTCCTGCCTGATGGCTGGTGGACTGGGACATTGTCTTTTTCCTGCTTTCAGACTCAAACTGAAACAATGGCTCTTCCTGAGCCTTGAACCTGCCCTTCATACTGGAACTAAACAATCAGCATTCTTAGGTTTCCAGTTTGCCAACTCACCCTACAGATCTTGTGACTTGTCAGTTTCTATAATACATCTCTACACACACACACACACACACACACGCACACACACACACACACACCCACACACCCTACTGTTCCTGTTTTTTCTGGAGAACCAGATTAATACAGATGGCATCCCTTGACCATTTGGGGATGGGAGCCAACTGGATAAATGCCTCAGCCTCCCGTCCTTCAGGTGGACAATTCTCTATGATTCTCAGGAGGTCCCAAGGGAAATGAGTTCCTATTGCTCACAAGGGCTACCTCAATAACATTCCCTTACATTGGCTTTGCTGCTTTCCCAGTTTCCCTCTTCCAGTCCCTCACTCCTGTTCTCTGGAATCACCTCCCCTCCTCTCCTCATCCCCCCCCCCAAAAAAACCCACCTACACTCAAATTCAGCCTCTTCTTCTAGGGAAACCCAAACTAAAACACGTAGTCATTTTAGATTTAACCTCTGCCAATTTGGACATTTTCCCTCCCCACCTCCTCCCTGAAGCAACATCTAAGATTTCAGGGAATTTATAGAGTGCCATGGTTTTGGAGGGAGGAATCTGGAATGTTTTTGGTCTCTGGTTTTTTGCTGGCATCTGCTACAACGGTCTCAGCTGCATTCTTCTTAACCATCACACCCATCACCCTGATTTTGCTGAAATATTCATATTCCCCTTGACCTTGCTTATTAGTTCATGAATTCTGTTTCTTTTTCATCATGACCTAGAGCCTTTTATGATCTACTTCTCTCACCTTCTTCTATTTCTGTGTTTTCTGAGATTACCCTCGCTGACATCATTTGTACTCTGTGTCGCTGTTCTAAGCTAGTGAGGTATGGGGGACCTCAAGGACCCTGCTTGCTTTCAAGGGCCCTGCCAGGAACTTGAACTCAGGGTGCTCTTAGACTCTAAAACTTACGTGGGGGTTCATTCAATCTTCCCCACCCTGGATTTGATCAGCGGAGGATGAGAGACAGAAGGGGCAGAGCCCCTTCTCAAAGAGTGCCATAGTATCTCATGGCCTTACTTCCCTCCATCTCCATCCCTTATTGCCTTCTCTTCAACCCTCAAGCGCAGTAAAGCAGGCACTGTTGATGCCTTGCCCCATTTTCTCTTATTCCCTCCCCCACCTGAGCTGCAGCTATAGAACTTCCAACACACTGCAAGTTCCCCACCTCTCTCTTTCTGTTTTCTCTGCTTGAGGGCTTTCTCAGTTATCCTGGGAGCTTGCTCGGCTGAGCAGGTACAGCTCAGAATTATACAGTATTGACATCTCTCTGGGCAGCTGTTGGCCAGCAGGTGAGAGGATTTGGGAGATAAAGACCTCAATCTGCTTGTCTTTCAGTGGGAAGATGCTGAGGGGGTGCTTCTCACAATTTCTCAGAGGGTCCCTAAGCAGTTTTAGCTCCAACTACCCACACTGCAAAGCAGCTCATCAACACACCATTTATTTAATTTCCTCCCTTCTCTGTCTCACATCTCACCTGTGCGTCCTGGGACCACCTCCTAAAGAAACTAGCCGCACCCAAGTCATTGTCTCAGGCCAATAAAAATTTCTTTGATGGGTGGGACAAAATTCTCGTGGCGTGTATTCTTTGAACACTTCCTGTGATAGGTGGACTGTGGCTTTTCAACTTAAAAGCCAAAGATGTTTCATTTTTCTTCTCCTTTCTCTCTTGACATCTCAAATGGATCCAAATGGTCAAGGGCCACAGGTTAAAAGGAAGTAAAGAAGACCAGAAACAAACATTCCCCTTACCATGTATATCTGTCAACTAAGACAACCTTCCCGCGCGAAGGAAAGCTGTTCACAGTTAAAAGTGTTTGTGTAGTCATCTACCACCTGGAACTGCTACTCTTGGCATAGCAACCGAGCCCTCTGGAGGATTTTAGCCCATCTGTCATCCCTTGCCACGAGGAGCAATTCTCTGGTTGTATCTGCCTATGCAAATAGGCCAACAGCAGGTATTCCTGGGGGTATATGGAGACCATTTCCCTGGACAGCTGCTGCTGAATACAGATGTGGGTACTCCAGCAGCCAACAAGTTGCTGTAAGCAGGTTCCAGACATAACCATTCAGGGAAGATTGATTTTATTGTCTGCTAGGATTATGACTGAGGAATATGCTTCACCGACCAGCTTTTGATTAAGTCACAGAGACGTGCTAAGGATGTTTTCTTGTTGACTGTATGGGCCCTTCGGATAAACAATAAACATCATGCTAGAGAAATCAGCACTTTCTGCAAACAGTCTGCACCTTACAGGCATTAGCATATGCCAAGGTCACTCATGACTACTTCAAATAACTGGTTCAGTCAGAAAAAAAAAAAAAGTGTAAATTGCAATGAAAGGGAGGCAATTTAGCCTAGGGATACAGGTCATTCCTTTAAAAAAATGTCTATTCTTATCATGTAGAGAAAATGAGTAAACAAGCTTTTTGGAGATGTTTTTTGGTTGGGTTACCCCAAAGCATCCCTGAGATAAGGATTTAAATGCACATGGTTTATTTAGGAAGCATAGGTAAAGAGTGGGGAAGTGAGATGGGGAAGGGAAGAAATCCAATCAATGGTGTGCTATCAAGCAGGTTATCACTTTGGGCAACTGAGGCTCAACTCAACTGGGGAAATCGGGGAGGCAGTGTGGCATGTGCTTTAGAGGTATCTCCCCACCAGTCCCAACCCCAAGAGATGAGGAAGCGGGGGTACCTATTCTCCAACCCTTGTCAGTCATGGGCTGAGGGCTACTTGCTGGGAGACTTCGTGGGGGCCATCATGAGGTGCCACCCAGATTCTCCTTTAGGGAAGGACTTGTTGCCTAGCTTTGGGGTGGGGGGGGCTGTCAGTGGACAACCTTCCACTGTCCACCCGTTCAGTAATTGCCTTAGGTGCAGGAAGCTGCCTTGCCAAGGTCACGTCCTTCCATGGTGACCCATATCCAATGACTGATTGAAATGGGGATATAAAAGCCTGGCCATCTAAACTCATCTTGGGTCCAGAACTCCCCATAGGGTTGGCTGAGGCTGTCACTGGGCCTGTGCACTGGGCCAACTTGAATTTTACCTCTGCCCACTCCTATTTCCTTTCCCTGCCCTGTCTCTGTGGATGTCAATCCCAAGAGAACTCTTGAACAAACATCCTGCACACTAAATTCCATCTCACAGTTCTTCCTGGAGAACCTAACTGAGGATGGGCGTTCATTCCCTGCCACTCAGGTAGAGTCCCAGGGGATTTCAGTGGGAGGCTATGGGTGTGTGCCGAGTTGTTGAGTGCTGAGGGCAGGGTACATGATGTCTGCTGAAGAGGTGGGAATGTGGTAGTTATTTCTTTGTTTCCATTGATCAGGGGAGGTGAGATCATATGAGGGCAATGGGAACTAAGAGGTTTAATGAATGGCTGGCGAGCTAGGGAGGGGAGCCACTGAGGTATGATTTGGTGTCCAATGTGATGGTGGTGAATTCAGAGCCCCAGGATGTGAGTAAGAGGGCAGGTGGGCTAGCAGATGGATAGCTGAGGGTAGAGAGGGGGGTGGAAGAAGAAACAAAGATAGTCCAGAATGGTGAAAAGTGAGACAATAGAACTAGCAGGCCCTCTAGGTAGTAGCTATTACTACTATTATTATTACATTATGAGCTGAATTATGTGTCCCCCAAAATTATTATGTTGAAGCCCTAACCTTTAGGACCTCACAATATGACTGTTTTTGGAGATAGGGCCTTTGAAGATGCAATTCAAGTAAAATGAAGCTGTTAAGGTGGGTCGTAATTCAATCTGACTGGAGTCCTTATAAAAAGAGATTAGGGCCCACAGAGACACTAGGAAAGTGCACACACAGAGATACAACCATGTGAAGACATGGTGAGAACGTGGTCATCTGAAAGCCAAAGAGAGAGGCCTCAGAGGAACCCAAACCTGCTGACACCTTGATGTTGGACCTGTAGCCTCCGGAACTATGAGGAAACAAATCTCTCTTGTTTAAGCCACCCAGTGGTGGTATTTTCTTATGGCAGCTCTAGCAAACAAATACAACTACCGTTATAATTATTGTTTTTATTTCTCCCTCGCTATTAAATTTCTTAGTAAATCCTGCCAATTCTGGCTTCTAAGTGCCTTGAAAACTGTCTAGTTCTCTTTTTCTAATGTCAACCTCTTCCATGTTTTTTTTTTTCAACTGGTTCTTCCCAGTAGATGGGCTCTGAGCTTACCCCTACTAGATTCTCCCTCAGCAAATCAGACAAAATGACCATCTCACTGAAGTGTATATTTGACTGTGATAGTTCTGCTTGATTATGATCATTGTGCTTGCTTATGAAGTCTTCAATGGCTCCCTGTTATTCCTAGAATAAGGTCTAATGTGGCCTTCCAAAGGCTCTGCTCAGCCTTGTCCTCTTCTGCCCTTCTGCATCACTGACCTTATCTTTAGCCACACAATGCTGGATTCGCTTCCATCCCTTCTCCAACCTCCATGCTTTTGCACACACTATTCTTCCTTCAAAATACTGCTCCTGGAGTATTCATGGTTTATATTGCTATCTGAAGTCCACAGCAGGGTCCCACTGTCTCAGACCTGGAATAAACATCATGGTTTAGAACTCACGGAGGCCTGTAAACTGCTCTGTGTTACCCTTCCATCTTATTAATGAAAACACCAAAACCAGAAGGGCAAAATAATGCATGTCAGCTCACAGCATTAGTGATACAATTGACTTTGGAACACCCTTGACTTTGGGATGTGACTCTCTCTACCTCCTTACTTCTAGGCTGCCTTTATTGATGACATTTTCTTCCATCTCCAGGCTTTTCTTCATGTGGAGTTCAGTCACTTCTTAAACACTGTTTCAGTGAAGTTACTCCTCCCCCCAGAAAGTCCCTGTGGTTCCCTCTTATTTTTTGTAACAAGCCTACAATAGGACTGGCCGCCAGGACACTCCATAGTGGGCTTTTGTCCTCCACATTCATTTCCTAACAGGCATTGTCTATAGATGGCAGACAAGGCATTTTTACATCAATACTTTATTTCATTGATCTAAGATGTCATCAGTTATAAAATGGACTATTGTTTTAATTTATCACTTAAGGTAGAAAAAATGATGCCAATTAAGTTAAAATATACCATTGATTAAAAGTGGGTTCTAATTTCATTGCCGCTCATTTCACATGGAAAATATGTAAATCTTAGAATTGATGCAATATAATATAATTAAAAATTGCTTCTTGGCTCAGATTCCACCGACCACATGAAGCTCTCCTTGACCAATCTTGGGCAGATTCCTTGAATTCCTGTAGAACTTATCAACTCCTTACTCATTTCCTAACTTCTCCAATTTCCTTTCTCCTTTCTCTAGTTCATTGGTGATGATTGTGTGCCTGGCACAGGGCATGCAGTGATGAAGAGAATCTGGTCCCTGCCCTCATGGTCTTTTTACAAGGAAGTAAGGAAAATACATAAGTGAATAATTACAGACCACAAACTGCTATGAAGGAAATAATGCCAAAGATAGAGAATAAAGGCAGGGTGGTAGAGAGAGGGTAGAATGTTTTCCACTGGAGCCTCACCCTCCTTTCACCTGTCCACCCGTTTTCCAAAAACCAGTTCAAAAGTTTCATCTTCCCCCAAAACTTAACTTATTTTCTCCCACATAATCTACTTTACAAGAAAATCACTCCCTCCTCTAGCTTTGAATCTGTGTTTTTCCTTTGAGAATGATGGCATAGCAAGGTGTTGATAGCATGGATTCTTGGAGCCCCAGTCTCCCTGTGTTCAAATCTCAGCATGGTCATTTATTGGTTGCATAACTTTTTGGTAAATCTCTCTGTGCCTCAGTTTTCCTATTCTTAAAATAGAGATAATACTAGTACCTACATTATGACACTGCTATGGGGATTAAGTGAATTAAAACATGTAAAGTATTTAGAAAAGTGTTGGGCATGTAGAAAGCATTGTAAGGATCATTATATCTACCCTGGTTATTTACTTTTATCCA
This sequence comes from Halichoerus grypus, assembly GCF_964656455.1. Lineage (NCBI taxonomy): Eukaryota > Metazoa > Chordata > Mammalia > Carnivora > Phocidae > Halichoerus > Halichoerus grypus. The sequence continues at coordinate 138,384,506 of NC_135712.1, forward strand.
TGTTTTCTCTCCCCTTTTAGACTCTGATGTAGGCATGACTAAGGGCAAGGGATTTGGGAACAGAATAGAAGAAAATCAAGTCCTGGTTGAATAAATTTTCTAGAAGCATGAGCTTGGATACATATTTCTTGACTATTCTAAATCTCATTCTCTTTATCATTTAAATAATGATAGCAAATACATACATTTTGGAGTTTTCAGGGGATAAATAAGATAAATACACAAAATGCCTGCTACATAGATCTTGGTAAAGACTGCTACTATTCTTACCTCAATCCAGGAAGGGCAGAGTCCATCTTATTACTCTTTGTGTTTTCATATCACTGAGCAGAACTCACCATCCATGATGTTAGTGGTATTAGTTAAGTGTTTGATAACAACTCATTGTATGAAAGAGCGAGTGAGTAAGCAAATGGTGGTGTCCACTAGACACCTTGTCATGAGGATTGGTACAATAGTCATACTCCCGCTTTTGCTTCTTTATTTTGGAAGAGAGACAAATGATGAAGCGTGTGGGGTCTCTCTGGAGAGGGAATCTTACCCTTCTCCCTATCTCCTTCCAGGTACCCTAGAACAGCACATCCTCCACTGTGTTGATTATGCCTTCTGCATGGGTTTACCAGGTTATGCTGTCATCTCTTATTTTCCCATTCTTGAAATTAGTGGGGCTTTGCTTAAGGGCTTGGGAAACTGGCATTCTTTTCTTTTCTTTTTTTTTTTTAATTTTTAAAGGATTTTTTAAAAGATTTTATTTATTTATTTGACAGAGATAGTGAGAGCAGGAACACAAGAAGGGGGAGTGGGAAAGGGAGAAGCAGGCTTCCTGCCGAGCAGGGAGCCCAATGTGGTGCTCAATCCCAGGACCCTGGGATCATGACCTGAGCCAAAGGCAGACGCTTAAGGACAAAGCCACCCAGGCGCCTTGCATTCTTTTCTTTTAGAATGCAATTTAAAATTTCCACTGGAAAATGCAATCATCAAGACCCAACAAAAGAGCTGCTTCCAGCTTTGGTTTTCAAGCTGGAATGTCTACATTTGAAGGCCAAATGAACCCCCTGGAATATCATATTCCGTGACTATAAGCCTTGGAAATTTTCACTCTCAATAAAGCACGTGTCTATAGCCCTGACAATGCACAAACCTTGTATCAGCGAACGCAACATTTGATTCACAGGCCCCTTCAGCTCTTATGTGTCACTGTTGTCATGCTACTTTGTGACTCCCCATTAAAGCAGGCATCTGGCTTTCTGGCTTACATTAAGTACTAATTTGTTTTGGACAATTTTCAGGGCTAATCAACCAAAAGCCATATCCGTATGGCTCTGGGAAAACATTTCTCTTCTCACCTCGCCCACAGTATATCGTTTAGAATAAAATGCCTCATTAAACTAGATTTCAGTGATAGACACGTGTCACAAGTTATTGTACCTTGCAACACTCCCAAGAGATCAGTGGAAAATCAAACTAAAGCCATAACAGAAATGGGTCAGTTTTGGCAATAAGTAAAATTCAAATGTATGTCATACTGTTCCTTACATATGCTATTTTCTCTCTCTCGTCATTCTCTTTGATAGCAAAAATATCTGATGACTTAGAGCCCCGCTGAAAAGCAAAAAGAGGACATACTACATGGAGTACTTGGCTGCTCCTTGCCCCCTACCTGTTCTCCTCTCCCTGTGATTTAGTCAACCGCAAGTCTTCTTCACTAGCCCCTAGATGTCTCTGAAGTTGGTCTGTTTCTCTCCATCCTCACAGGCTCTCCTTCAGCTCAGGCTACCATTTTCTCCTCTGGGTTACTGAAATAGTCTCGCTTGTTTTTACTTAAGACTAGCTCATTCCCTTACCCCACTACCCTAGTCTGATGGTGATTGTTTTGTATGTTAGATTGACTGCTTTCAAGGCTCCAAATCTTCATCCCTGCCTGCATACACATAGTTGACATGAGATTGCAATTCTCCTCACTAAAGGGAGGGATTGATCTACTTCTTGACTTCTTGAGTCCAGGCTGGCTTCATGACTCTCATTGGATCATGGAATGTGGCAGAAGTGGAAGAATGTCATTTCCTAGCCTAATCCTCAAGAGGCCTTGTTTACCTTGCTCTCTTGTACCTCTGCCGTCACCAGGAAATCAAGGCTGGGCTAGCCTGCTGGAGGATGAGGGATGCATGGGGTAGAGCTGAGTTATCACATCAGCCCACTGAAACCAGCCTAGATCAATCAACAGCCAGCCCACTCTTCGGCATGTGAGAGAGAGACAGAGAGCCAGCCAAGATTAGCAGAGTCACTCGGCCGAAGCTCAGCTGACTCTGGACACATGGGCAATAAGCATTCATTCATTGTGTATGCTACAAGGGTTTTCTGCTTGTTGTTATGAAGCATTATGCTGGCGGTAGAAAAACCAATACACTTTTTTTTTTAAAAGATTTTATTTATTTATTTGACAGAGAGAGACACAGCCAGAGAGGGAACACAAGTAGGGGGAGTGGGAGAGGGAGAAGCAGCTTCCCGCTGAGCGGGGAGCCCGAGGCTCGATCCCAGGATCCTGGGATCATGACCTGAGCTGAAGGCAGATGCTTAACGACTGAGCCACCCACGCGCGCCCCAATATACTTTCTAAAGTAGACTCTGATCATCTTGCTTAAGAATCTATGACAACAACCTAGATTGTCGCCGCCGCCTCCGCTCTAAGAAAATCATGTTACCCAACACCGGGAGGCTAGCAGGATGTACAGTTTTTATCACAGGTGCAAGCCATGGCATGGGCAAAGCTATTGCATTGAAAGCAGCAAGGGATGGAGCAAACATTGTCATTGCTGCGAAGACCACCCATGTAAACCCCAAACTTCCAGACACAATCTTTACCGCTGCTGAAGAGGTTGAAGCAGCTGGAGGAAAGGGCTTGCCGTGCACTGTGAATGTGAGAGATGAACAGCAAATCAGTAATGCAGTGGAGAAAGCAGTGGAGCGATTTGGAGGAATTGATATTTTGGTGAATAATGCCAGTGCTATTAGCTTGACCAACACATTGGAAACACCTACAAAGAGAGTGGATTTGATGATGAATGTCAACACCAGAGGCACCTTTCTGACATCTAAAGCATGTATTCCTTATTTGAAAAAGAGTAGGGCGCCTGGGTGGCTCAGTCATTAAGCATCTGCCTTCAGCTCAGGTCATGATCCCAGGGTCCCGGGATCGAGTCCCACATCGGGCTCCCTGCTCGGCAGGAAGCCTGCTTCTCCCTCTCCCACTCCCCCTGCTTGTGTTCCTGCTCTCGCTGTCTCTCTCTCCGTCAAATAAGTAAAATCTTTAAAAAAAAAAAAAGAAAAAGAGTAAAATTGCTCATATCCTCAATCTCAGCCCACCACTGAACCTAAATCCATTGTGGTTCAAACAGCACTGTGCTTATACCATTGCTAAGTATGGTATGTCTATGTGTGTGCTTGGAATGGCAGAAGAATTTAAGGGTGAAATTTCAGTCAATGCATTATGGCCTAAAACAGCCATCCACACTGCTGCTATGGATATGCTGGGAGGATTTAGAATTGTTAAGGACTCTCTCAGTGATGATGTTGTTAAAGCCACTCAAGCAATTTATCAGTTTGAGCTCTCAGGTGAAGATGGTGGAACGTGGTTTCTTGATCTTAAAAGCAAAGGTGGGAATGTTGGACATGGAGAGCCCTCTGATCAGGCAGATGTGGTGATGACTATGTCTACTGATGATTTTATAAAAATGTTTTCAGGGAAACTAAAACCAACAATGGCATTCATGTCAGGAAAATTGAAGATTAAAGGAAACATGACCCTAGCAATCAGATTGGAGAAGCTAATGAATCAGATGAATGCCAAGCTCTGAAGGAAAAGAAAAAAAAATGTCAATCACTAAGCTCAAAAAGTAAAAGGGATCAACAGTTAAAATCTGTTTGTTTTCTTCCCTTTTGTGTTATAAGGATATGCAAATTTGTTTTGGAAAAAATAGAATTTCTGTATCTATAAGACTTGAAATTGTAATTAAAATGGCTAGCTAATTAAACATAAGCTTCATTAAGTGGAATTCTAAGACAGTCTGCCTATAGAATTTTCTGAGTTTTGCCCTCTGAGAGCTAGATTTCATTCATTGTGGGAAAGGTATGATCAGGTTCAAGCAGTAAAATTAGCTCTTTTCAGCACTTCCCATGTAAAAGGAGATTAATCTGTTTTAAATTTTTCCATTTGGGATTGTATGCTAATGAAATATTAATGATATTTTAGATTTTCATATACTTGTTTTAAGGAAGATCTTCTATAATGCATTTTCACAGAAATCACATAAACTAATAAATAGTGAAGACTAATGAAACAAAAACAGTTTTTCATTCTAACTAGCTTTCCAGGTATAAGTTACCTGTTATTAATGTAATTTCGCTAATGTAATTCAGTATGTATCCTCTTTTAAATGTGTAAAAATATCTTAAAATAAAATAATTTCTCCCCAGAAAAAAAAAAAAAAAAGAATCTGTGACAACACTAATTGCCTTCCAAATGGCCATTCTATCCTTTTTTTGTCCTTTTTATAACAGAACCTGATTTCATTGAGGGTGAATTTTGTTAGAGTCAAACTCCCTTACCACTAAGATTGGTTATGTGATATGGTTTTGGTCAGTAATATCTGGACAGAAATCACTAGAGAGGGACTTCCTTCTTAAATAAAAAGGTAAAACTTCACTAGGAAGTTCATGAAAGAAGGAAGAGATAAATTGAGCTTCTTTAAAGGTTTAAAATTTTGTGTTTCAAGAGACATCATTAAAAAAATGAAAAAACAAGCCACAGGCCCAGGGAAAAATATTTTTTGAATCACATATCTGGTAAAAGACTTCTATCCAGAATGAAATAAAGAGCTTTTAAAGCTCAATAGCAAGACAAATAACCCAATTTAAAACAATGGGCAGAAGATCTGAATAGGCACTTCAGCAGAGAAGACATACAAATAGCCAATAAGCTTGTGAAAAGATGCTTTACATCATTAGTCATTAGGAAGATGTGAATTCAAACTGTAGTGAGACACCACTTTATCCCCACTAGAATGGTTATCATTAAGAACAAAAAATCAAAAGTGTTGGCAAGGAAGTAGAGATTTTGGAATCCTTATTATCACAGGTGACATATAAAATAGTGGAGCCACTTTGGAAGAATTTGGAAATTCCTTTTTTTTTTTTTTAAAGATTTGTTTGTTTTCTAGCTTTATTGACATATAGTTGACAGATAACATTGTGTAAGTTTAAGATGTACACATGATGATTTGATATACAAATCTATTGCAAAATGTCTACCACAATATGGTTAGTTAACATCTCCATTTCCTCACATAATTAATTACCTTGTGTGTGTGTTTTGAAAACATTTAAGATCTACTGCCTTAGCAACTTTCAAGTATATCATACTAGAGTCACCATGCTGTACACTACATCTCCAGAACTTACTTATTTTATAACTGGGAGTTTGTATCTTTTGACAACATCTCCCTATTTCCCCAACCTCCGGCCTCTGGAAACCACCATTCTACTATCCGCTTCTATGAGTTTAGCTTTTTTAGATTCCACATATAAGTAAGATTATACAGTATTTGTCTGTCTCTGTGTGACTTATTTCACTTAGCAGAATGCCCTCAGGGTCCATTTATGTTGTCACAAATGGCAGAATTTCGCTCTTTCTCATGACTGAATAATATTCCATTGTGTATTTATATTACATTTTCTTTATCCATTTATTGGTGCATGAAGACTTAGGTTGTTTCCATATCTTGGCTATTGTGAATAATTCTGCAGTGAACATGGGAGTGCAGATATTTCTTCAAGGTCCTGATTTCATTTTCTTTGGACATATACCCAGAAGTGGGATTCCTGGATCATAGAGTAGCTCTACTTTAATTTCTTTAGGAACCTCCATACTATTTACACCAATTTACATTCCCAGCAACAGTGCATGAGGGTTCCCTTTTCTCTGCATCCTCTCAGCACTTGTTCTCTCTTGTCTTTTTGGTGATAGCCATTCTAACAGTTGTGAGGTGCTATCTCATTGTGGTATTGATTTACATTTTCCTGAGGGTGAGTGATGTTGAACACCTTACATGTACCTATTGATTATTTGTATTCTTCTTTGGAAAAATATCTACTTAGGTCCTCTGCTGATTTTTTAAAAATATTTGTTTATTTGAGAGAGAGAGAGAGAGAGAACAAGTCGGGGGAGTGACAGAGGGAGAGGGAGAAGCAGGCTCCCCACTGAGCAGGGAGCCTGATGTGGGGCTCCATCCCAGGACCCTGGGATCATGACCTGAGCCGAAGGCAGATGCTTAACCGACTGAGCCACCCAGGCATCCTCCCTCTGCTGATTTTTTTTTTTTTTTTATCATTTTGGTTGTTTTCTTTTGCTAATGAGTTGTACGAGTTCCTTATATATTTTGTTTATTAAGTCCTTATCAGATGGATAGTTTGCAAATATTTTCTCTCATTCTTTAGGTTGCCTTTTCATGTTGTTGATGATTTCCTTCACTGTGCAGAAACATTTTAGTTTGATGTAGTCTTACTTATTGATTTTTGCTTTTGTTGCTTGCACTTTTGGTGTTATATCCAAAAAATCATTGCTAAGAGCAACATCAAGAACTTGTTCCCTATGTTGTCTTCTAGAAGTTTTAGGGCTAAAGTCTTATGTTTAAATCTTTAATCCATTTAGAGTTAATTTTTGTGGCTAGTATAGAATAGGGATCCAATCTCATTCTTCTGCATGATTATTCAGTTTCCCCAGCACTATTTATTGAAGAGACTATTCTTTGCCCATTTAGGGTTCTTGGCTCTCTTGTCAAATAATAGTTGAATGTATATGTTAGGGTATATTTCTGGGCTCTTGATTCTGTTCCATTAATACTGTCTATTTTGGGGATGCCTGGTTGGCTCAGTCATTAAGCATCTGCCTTTGGCTCAGGTCATGGTCCCAGGGTCCTGGGATCGAGCCCCACATTGGGCTCCCCGCTTGGCGGGAAGCCTGCTTCTCCCTCTCCCACTCCCCCTGCTTGTGTTCCCTCTCTTGCTATGTATCTATCTGTCAAATAAATAAATAAAATCTTAAAAAAAATACTGTCCATTTTTATGCCAGTATAATATTCTTTGATTACTATACTTTGTAGTATAGTTTGCCATCAGGAAGTGTGAGGCTTTCAGCTTTATTTTTCTTTCTCAGGATTGTTTTGGCTATTTGGAGCTTTTTGTGGTTCTATATGAATTTTATGATTGTTTTTCTATTTCTGTAAAGAATACCATTGGAATTTTGGTAGGGATTGCATTGAATCTATAGTCAGCTTTGGGTAGTATGGACTTTTTAACAATATGAATTCTTACTATCCATAAACATGAGTTTTCTTTCTATTTATTTGTGTCTTCAGTTTCTTTGAACAAATCTTTAGAGTGTTTGGTGTATAGATCTGTCACCTCCTTGGTTAAAATTTTTTTTTAAATTTATACTTAAGTATTTAAGTTGTTTGTGTTTATATGTTTATTGTTTTTTAAGTATTTTATTGTGTTTATTGTTTTTGATGCTATTGTAAATGAGATTGCTTTCTTTATTTCTTTTTCAGAGGTATAGAAATTCAACTGATTTCTGCACATTGTTTTTGTACCCTGAAACTTTATTAAATTCACTGAATGGTTCTAATAGTTTTTGGTGTAGTCTTTAGAGTTTTCTATGTTAATATCATGCCATCTGCAAACAGAGACAATTTTGCTTCTTCCTTTCTGGTTTGGATAACTTTATTTACTTTTCTTGCCTAACTGCTCTGGCTAAGATTTCAAGTATTATGTTGAATAGGAGTGGTGGTGAGAGTGGGCATCCTTGTCTTGTTCCTGATCTTAATGGAAAAACTTTTAATCTTCCATTGTTCAGTGTGATGTTAGGCATTGTCACATATGGCCTTTATTATGTTGAAGTGTATTCCTTCTATATTCAGTTTTTTGAGTTTTAATCATGAAATCATGTTGTATTTTGTCAAATGCTTTTCATGCAGCTATTGAGATGGCCATATGATTTTTATCTTTCATTCTATTAATGTGTCACATTTATTGATTTGCATAGGTTGAACCATCTTTGCATCTCAGGGATAAATCTCATTTGATCATGCTCTATGATACTTTTAATGTGCAGTTCAATTCAGTTTGCTCATATTATGAGAATTTTTGCCTGTATACTTAACAAGGATATTGGTCTGTAGTTTTCTTTTCTTGTAGTTTCCCTATCTGATTTTGGTAAAGGGTAATTAATACTGGTTTTATAAAATGAATTTTGGAGTGTTCCTTCTTCATTTTTTGGGAAGAGTTTGAGAAGGATTGGTATTAATTCTTTTTTGTTGTTATTTTTGTTAACATCCAGTGTTATATTAATTTCAGATATACAATATAGTGATTCAAGAATTCTATGCATTATTCAGTGCTCATCATGAATAGTATACTCTTTAATCCCCATCACATATTTCACTCATCTTCCCACCAATTCCCCTCTGGTAGCCATCAGTTTCTTCTCTATAGTTAAGAGTCTGTTTCTTGGTTTGTCTTTTTCTTTCCTTTACTCATTTGTTTTGTTTCTTAACTTCCATATATGACATATGGTATTTGTCTTTCTCTGATTGACTTATTTCACTTAACTATTATACTCTCTAGCTCCATCCATGTTGTTGCAAATGGCAAGATTTCATTCTTTTTTATGGCTGAATAATATTCCATTGTATATAGCGGGCGCCTGGGTGGCTCAGTCGGTTAAGCATCTGCCTTCAGCCCAGGTCATGATCCCAGGGTCCTGGGATCGAGTCCCACGTCGGGCTCCCTGCTCTGCGGGGAGTCTGCTTCTTCCTCTGCCCCTTCCCCCACTCGTTCTCTCAATCTCTCTCTCTTAAATAAGAAATAAAATCTTTAAAAAAATAAAAAAAAATATTCCATTGTATATAAATATGTCTTCTTTATCCATTCATCTATTAATAGACACTTGGTCTGCTTTCATAATTTTGCTATTGTAAATAATGCTGCAATAAACATAGGTGTGCATATATATCTTTTCAAATTACTGTTTTTGTATTTTTTGAGTAAATCCCCTGGTGCAATTCCTGGACCATAGGGTAGTTCTATTTTTAATTTTGTGAGGAACCTCCATACTGTCTTCCACAGTGGCGGCACCAGTTTGCATTCTCACAAACAGTGCAAGAGGTTTCCTTTTTCTCCACATCCTCGCCAACACTTGTTGTTTCTTGAGTTTTTTATTTCAGCCACTCTGACAGGTGTGAGGTGATATCTCATTGTAGTTTTGATTTGCATTTCCCTGATGATGAGTGATGTTGACCATCTCTTCATGTGTCTGTTGGCCATCTGGATGTCTTCTTTGCAGAAATGTCCATTCATGTTTCTGCTCATTTTTAATTAAATTATTTGTTTTTTGGGATGTTGTGTTATATAAGTTCTTTATATATTTTGGATACTAACCTTTCATTAGGTATATAATTTATAAATATCTTTTCCCATTCCATAGGTTGTCTTTACATCAAAAGCCTTTCATTTTGATGTAACCCAATCGTTTACTTTTGCTTTTATTTCCCTTACCTCAGGAGACAATATCTAGAAGGATGTTGCTATGGCCAATGTCAAAGAAATTACTGCTCATGCTGTTTTCTAGGATTTTTAAGATTTCAGGTCTCACATTTAGGTCTTTAATCCATTTTGAGTTTATTTTTTGTATGGTGTAAGAAAGTGGTCCAGTTTCATTCTTTTGCTTGTAGCTGTCCAGTTTTCCCAACATCATTTGTTGGGAAAACTGTCTTTTTCCTGTTGCATTTTCTTGCTTCCTTTGTCAAAGATTAATTGGCCATGTAATTGTGGGCTTATTTCTGGGCTTTCTATTCTGTTCCACTCATCTGTGTAACTATTTTTGTGCCAGTACCATACTGTTTTTATTACCACAGTTTCGTAACATAACTTGAAGTCTGGGATTGCAATATATCTAGTTTTGTTTTTCATTTTCAAGATTGCTTTGGCTATTCAGGGTCTTTTGTGGTTCCATGTAAATTTTAAGATTGTATGTTCTAGTTCTGTGAAAAATGCTGTTGGTATTTTGATAAGGATTGCATTAAATGTGTAGATTGCTTTAGGTGGTATAGATATTTTAACGATATTTGTTCTTCTGATCCATGAGCATGAAATGTCTTTCCATTTCTTTGTGGCATCTTCAGTTTCTTTCATCTACATTTTATAGTTTTCAGAGTACACATCTTTCACCTCTTTGTTTAAGTTTATTCTTAGATATTTTATTATTTTTGCTGTAATTGTAAATGGGATTATTTTCATAATTTCTCTTTCTGCTGTTTCATTATTAATGTATAGAAATGAAATCACTTTCTGTACATTGATTTTGTATTCTACATCTTTGCTGAATTTGTTCATCAGTTCTAGTAGTTTTTGGTGGAGTCTTTAAGGTTTTCTATATGTAGTATCATGTCATCTGCAAACAGTGCAAGTTTTACCTCTTCCTTACCAATTTAGATGCTTTTACTTCTTTTTGTTGTCTGATGCTGTGTCTAGGACTTAAATAAAAGTGGTGAGAGTGGACATCCTTGTCTTGTTCCTGACCTTAGGGGAAAAGTTCTCAGTTTTTCTCCATTGAATATGATGTTAGCTATAGGTTTTTCATATAAGGCCTTTATTATGTTGAGGCATGTTCCTTCTAAACCTACTTTGTTGAGGGTTTTTATAATGAATGGATGTTGCACTTTGTTGAATCCTTCTTCTGCATCTATTGAAATGATCATAGGGTTCTTTCTTTTCTCTTATTGATGTGGTGTATCACATTGATTGATTTGCAAATATTGAACCATGCTTGCATCTTGGGAGTAAATCCCATTTGATCATGGTGAATGATTTTTAAATGTATTATTGGATTTGGTTTGCATCTATGTTCGTCAGAGATATTGGCCTGTAATTCTTTTTTTGTGGTGTCTTTATCTGGTTTTGGTGTCAGGTTAATGCTGTCCTCATAGAATGAATTTGGAAGTTTTCCTTCCTCTGCTGTTTTTTGGGATAGCTTGGAAAGAATAGGTATTAACTCTTCTTTAAAAAAAAAAAATATTTATTTATTTGAGAGAGAAAGAGAGAGAATACAAGCAGGGGTAGGAGCAGAGGGAGAGGGACAAGCAGACTCCATGCTGAGGGCGGAGCCTGACGATGCAGGGCTTGATCTCACAACTCTGAGATCATGACCTGAGCTGAAATCAAGAGTCAGATGCTCAACTGACTGAGGCACCTAGGTGCCCCAGGTACTAACTCTTTTTTAAATTTTGGTAGAATTTGCCTGAGAAGATATCTGGTCATGGGCGTTTGTTTGTTGGGAATTTTTTGATTACTGATTCAATTTCATTGCTGGTAATTGGTCTGTTCAAATTTTCTATTACTTTCTACTTCAGTTTGGTAGTTTATGTTTCTAGAAATTTATCCATCTCTTCTAGGTTGTCCAGTTTGTTCACATATAATTTTTTAATAATATTCTCTTATTTCATTGATCTGTTCTATTCCATTTTTTTAGTTTCTATAATATTTTTTTCTGCTCTAATCTTCCTTATTTCCTTTCTTTGCTGGTTTGGGGTTTTGTTTGCTCATCTTTTTCTAGTTCCTTTAGGTGTAAGGTTAGGTTGTTTATTTGGGATTTTTCTTGCTTCTTGAGGTAGGCCTGTATTGTTATAAAGTTTGTTCTTAGAAGCGCTGTTGCCATATTCCTAAGATTTTGGACTTTTGTTTTTTCATTTTCATTTTTTCTCCATGTAATTTTTTTTTTCTTCTTTAATTTCTTGGTTGACCCATTCATTGTTTAGAAGTATGTTATTTATCCTCCATGTATTTGTGCTCTTTCCAGGTTTTTTCTTGTGGTTGGTTTCTAGTTTCATAGTGTTATAGTCAGAAAAGATGCATAGTATGACTTTGATCTTTTTGAATTTATGGAGACTTGTTTTGTGGCCTAATATGTGACTTTTTTCTGGAGAATCTTCCATGTGCACTTGAAAAGAATGTGTATTCTGCTTTTTTAGGATGGAATGTTCTGAATCTTTCTGTTAAATCCATCTGGTCCAGTATGTCATTCAAAGCCACTGTTTTGTTGTTGTTCATTTTCTGTTTGGGTGATCTGTCTATTGATGTAATGGGGTGTTAAAGTCCCCTACTATTATTGTATTACTGTAGATTATGGTTGTTATTAACTCTTTTATGTATTTGGGTGCTCTCATGTTGGGTGCATAGATATTTTCAATTGTTATATCTTCTTGTTGGATTGTTCCTTTTATCATTATGTAATGTCCTTCTTTGTTTCTTGTTACAGTTTTTGTTTTAAAGTCTATTTGTCTGATATAAGTATTTCTATCCCAACTTTCTTTTGACATCCATTTGCATGATAAATGTTTCTCCATCCCTTCTTTTATTTTTTTTAAGAGAGGGAGAGGGGGAGAGAGGAAGAGAGGGGAAGAAGGGCAGAGGGAGAGAGAGAATCCCAAGCAGGCTCCAAGACCAGCATGTAGCCTGACATGGGGCTTGATCTCACAACCCTGAGATCATGACCTGAACCGAAATCAAGAGTTAGACACTTAACCAACTGAGTCACCCAGGTGCCCCTTTCCATTCCCTCTCAATCTGCATGTGTGTTTAGGTCTGAAATGAGTCTATTGTAGGCAGCATATAGATGGATCTTTTTTTTTTTTAATTCATTCTGTCACCCTAGGTCTTTTGATTAGAGCATTTAGTCCACTTACATTCAAAGTAATTATTGATAGATATGTATTTATTGCCATTTGGTACTTGTTTTGTGGTTATTTTTATAGTTCTTCTCTGGTCCTTTCTTCTCTTGCTCTCTTTCATGGTTTGCTGGCTTTCTTTAGTGATATACTTGGATTCCTTTTTCTTTATGTTTTGCATATCTATTACTGGTTTTTGATTTGTGGTTACTATTAGTTTGTATATAACATCTTCTGCATGTAGCAGTCTATATGAAGTTGATAGTTGCTTAAGTTTGAACCCATTCTTAATGCACCCTACCCCATGTTTTAGGTATATGGAGTAATATTTTACATCCTTTAATTTTGTGAATCCCTTGACTGATTTTTACAGATATATTTATTTTACTGCTTTTGTGTTTCCTGCTTTTCTTACTCTTACTTATGGTCTTACATATCCACTCAAAAAGTCCCCTTTAACATTACTTATAGCGATAGTTTAGTGGTCATGAACTCCTTTAGCTTTAGTTTATCTGAGTAATGCTTAATTGCTCCTTCTATTCTGAATGATAGCCTTGCTGGATAGAGTATTATTGGTTGCAGATTTTTTTCCCCTTTCATCACTTTGAGTATATCATGACATTCTCTTCTGGCCTGCAAAGTTTCTGCTGAAAAGTCCATTATAGCCTTATGGGGTTTCCCCATAGCCTTACAGTGTTTCTCTTTCTGCTTTTAAAATTCTCTCTTTATCATTACGTTTTGCCATTTTGGTTACTATGTGTGTTGGTGTGGACCTCTTTGGATTGATTTTGTTGGGGTATCTCTCTGCCTCCTGGATCTGGATATCTGTTTCCTTCCCCAGATTAGGGAAATTTTCAGCTATTATTTCTTCAAATAAATTTTCTTCTCCCTTTTCTCTCTCTTCTTCTGGGATTCTTAGAATGTGAGTATTATTATGCTTGATGCTCCAAAATGAATTGCTGAGTTCCCTAAGTTTATTCTCATTTTTGCATAATTTTTTTTCTCTCACTTGCTTAACTTGATTAATTTCCATTATTCTGTCCTTCAGGTCATTAATTCATTCCCCAGCTTCTTCTAGCCTACTACTTATTCCATCTAGTGTATTTTTAATTTCATTTATTGTGTTCTTTGTCTCTGATTGGTTCTTTTTAAATAGTCTTCTATCTCTTTGTTAAGGATCTCACTGATTTCCTTCACTCTTTTTTCAAGTCCAGTGAGTATCTTTATGATCATTATTTAAATTCTCGATCAGGCATATTAGTTATATACATTTCACTTAGGTCTCTTGCTATGGTTTTGTCCTGTTCTTTCATTTATAACATATTCCCCTATCTCCTCATTTTGCCTGACTCCTGGTGTCTGTTTCTGTGTGTTAGGAAAGTCAGCTAGGTCTCTTGCTCTCAAAAGCAATGGCCTTATGAGGAGGAAGTCCTCTAGTGCCCTGCAGTGCAGTGTTCCCTCTTCACCAGAACCTGGGGCTTTAGGGGGTGTCTCCTATATGCATGTGTGCACCCTGCTGTTGTGTCCTGGCCACTTTTTCCTTTGATCTAGTCATCTGCAGAGACTCTCTTTGCCTGTTGTGGGCGGTGTTTTGTCCCTGGCCAGAGTGGAGCATTCAGTTTTAACAAGATGCATACTGGTCTGCTTTTGACATGAAACTGCTGCTGCAGCCACTGGGATGGGGCCACCCTAGCGGTGGGTGGGGGGCATTCTAGCAGGATCCACAAAGCTTGCAAAGTGGGTGGGGCGCACAATTTTAACAAGGTATGCCTCAGGCTTCCCATAGAGTCCATTGCAGCCTCAGGCACTGCTGCCAGGAAAACGCGTGGGTTGGGAGAGGTGTGGGCAAGGTTTGTGCTGGTCTTCTGGGGGAGGGGAACTGCAGTGCCAGGACTGACTGGGACATGGATCTGCTGAAGTATTTGGGGAGGGGGTGGTGGCCCTGACTTTATGCTGAGGAGCAGGGGAGGGAGATGGTGCCTGACAGCTCCTTTTTTCTTGGAGGAGTCCCTCGGTGATCCCTGCCCTTCTGGGACATGCTCTAAAATGAATAAACTACTCTCCCTCTCACATGTCCCAGGCATTTTTTCAAATTGCTGCTTCTATGCTGTATTTCAGCAGGCTGTTTATCATGCTATTTCTTTAAGGGTGGGGACACAGATTCCTCTTGCCCTCTGGGGTTTCCCAGATCTAATCCCGTTGATTTTTAAAATTCCAGGCTTTAAGTCCCACTGGTTGTTAGAACCTACAAATTTTGGCTTTTCCCACTTTCAAAGCTAAATATTATGGAGATTCGTCTTCCTGGGGGGGAACCCCCAATGTAATAGTCTGTTTCTTGCCCTTGTCCAGGCCGTGGTTCTCTCCTTCCCCCTCCACCCAGGATAGCCACAGCTCTGCACTCTGTCTCCACCCTTCCTACCCTCTTTAATGTGTCTTCTTCTCTACCTTTATTTGTCGAGTTTGTTCTGCCAATCTTTGGGCTGTTTTCTGGGTTATATACACTGATGTGAGTGTTATCTAGTTGTAGCCTTGCAAGGAGGTGAACTTAGAATCCTCCTACTCAACCATATTCCCAGCCTCAGCTATAGTTATTTTTAATTCTTTTGTCCTTTAACCTTTATTTAGGCAATTTCTTAAAAATTAAACAGTTTATCATAAATTTATCATGTGGCCCAACTATTTCACTCCTAGTAATCTACCTACAAGAAATGAAAACATGTCTACCCAAAGACTTGTACATAAATGTTCATAGCAGTATTATTCATAATAGCTCAATACTGAAAAATCCCTAGTGTCCACCAACTGCTGAATGGATAAATAAAATGTGATATTTCCAAATAATAGAATACCAATCACCAATAAAAAGGAATGGGCTAGTAACACATGTATCATATGGATGAATCCCAAAATCAGTGTGTGAAGTGAAAGAAGCCAAACACAAAATGTCACATATTATATAATTTCATTTATATGAAGTGTCCAGAAAAGGCAAATCTACAGAGACAGAAAGTAGTTGCCTGTGGCTGGAGATGGGAATTGAGAGTGACTTCAGATGGGTGTAAAGTATCTTTTTGGGGCGATGGAAATGCTCTAAAATTGGATTGTAGTGACAGTTGCACAATTCTGTGAAGTTTCTAAAACTTATTGAATCATATACCAAAAAGGGTGAATTTAATTGTGTATAAGTAGTATCCCAATAAAGCTGTCAAAAATAATAAAAGAAAAATGAAATAGTTAAAACATTTCTCCAATTCTTTAGTAGAAGAGCGTAAGAAAATACACCATGATTGTAATGACAGTATGTAAAAATAAAACAAAATGAAACATCTTACCAGGGTAAAACTGTTTTGTCTTCTACCCTTTGTCCTTTTACCTTCTTTGTGGTTGGAAGGCAGCCTTGATTACTGGATGTATTGCAAGTATCTTCATCCATGAGGATGAAAGCCACCTACTAAGGATAGTGTAGCAGGAAGATAGAAAAAACCTGAGGGCTTGATGACATGTTTGAGTTGTTGCACCAGCCCAGAATTATCTCCCTCCAGACTTCTGGATATTGAGAATAAGAAACATCTGTCTGTTTATGCCAATATTAGTTGAGTTTTTGTCACTTGTAGAAAAAATTATATGTTCAAAAGCTTTTCATTGCTCATAAGTAAAGTTAAAACTCTAGCGAAATCTTAATGATCTGGCCTTTGACTGTATCTCCATGAGGTTTAAAAGGCCACTGAGCCATTGGTGGAAATAGATCTCTTTCTTACTTTGTCTCCATCTCTTTCATTCTTTTGCTGGCTTCCTGCTCCATTTAGAGCCCATCCAGTCTCGTCCTCAGGCTGACCTTCTTATACAAGGTGCCCACCAAGAGATAGAAATCATCTCATAGAGGATTTAAGTGTCTAGTCTTCCATGGTCTCTAGCCATCAGGTCAACATAGGTTACCTGGCTTCCTTCTTATTCCAAACACCAAAGTTTTTGTTTGTTTGTTTATTTTTTGTTTTTGTTTGTTTGGTTGTTTTTTTTTTGCAGGTTGGGGAAGGAAGATGGCATGTTCTGCTAGGCCTTGCTTGGCTCTGATTTGCTATTTTCAAGGGCATAAGGAAATTCCAGCTTTTTTCCTGTGTGGGCACCCATGGAAAAGTCTGGGTTGTCACCTGGCACCTACCTTGACATGGACACCCCTCCCAGCTCTCCCTGCTATGTTAGTCTCATGCCATTGTTTCATGAGGGATATCAGCAAGGCAGCCAACTTACCATGTTTCAGGAAAGACATAAAAAGCACAGGTCTCTTGGCCTGGTATTCCTCAAATCTATCTGGAAGACTCCATCACTTCTCCTTTCTACCAACTCTAGGACATGGGACTAGCAGCATGGCAAGAGATGGACCACCATCTGAACTTTCTCCCTTCCTCCTCCTCCTCCCTTGCTCAAGTACTTGGGGAGCAAGGATCCATTCTGTTTGATTACATATCTACTACATTCATTTTGGTCTTGCATTGGCTTTTAAATATTTAAAGACGAAGCATGTGTGTACCATTAACTGGCCTAATTTGAGAACTTATTATTCCTGGGACATAAGAATGGGATGATAAGGTTATTCCTAAGGGGAGTAAAGAATATGAGACCGCATGAGCTAATTCTTCATAATATTATTCTATCACACCTGGAATCTGGCTCACACTGTTCAGGCTTTTCTGTGTCCTGTTTTAATGGAACTCTTGGAAAGACCCAACCCGACAACTGGCTATGAAAAGATCTCTACTCTGCACTCCCAAATGGCATATTTCATTCCTACTGATCCTCAGTGATAAATCTAGTTTGATTTTGCTATGTCTCTGTTCACATTTGGACTTTTTTGGATCATCTCCTTCTTTGAGCTGCATTTTTGTTTATTCCAGAAACTCCATGATCCCTTCAGTTTTTCCCTCCTCTTAGTCCCAGCATGCCATGCAGCTGGTGCAGCTGGGAAATCTATACCATCCCCCTGCTGAGGGATAATTACAGCAATTACAGCCTAGACTAGTATTTCAAAGAAGCAGTATTTCTACATCATTGTTAAAATTGGTTCAATTTGCCATGTGATTTGAGTGGTAAACACTTTTTCCCAATATTGTGAATTTCAAAACATTCTACTGTCAGTGCTACAGAAATCTGGAAAATGTATAGCTTATGATAATGCATTTGGCCAGAGTACAAACAACCAGAAAGGCTCTAGTTTACTATATAAGATGTTATGGCATGATTCAGCTATCTTAGGAAGGGGATTTGGCAATCTGAGCAGAGAAATAGGAAATACTTTCAAACTAAATAAGCGTAATGTGATAAAAATTGGAAAGAAAAATAGTAACATACAAACCATAGTAATTTCTTTCAAGTAACTTAAAGACAATTAAGTTCAAATAGGAGTCTGGTTCCAATATAATTCAGTCCACCAAAGGTTAAATTTTCTTAGACTACATGTAAAACACTCATGGACTAAGTTTCCCTTCAATTGACCACTTTGTCCTCCCTATGTTCACAATTTTAATGGAAAAAAAAAAAAACTGTGGAAAATGAAATTCACTCTACATTCTTATGACCTCCAGCTAAGTATGATCCCAAAGAGCTAATGATTCTTCAAAAGCATCAGATTTATGAACCATGGTAATGGAAAAGGGAGAATTAGGTAAAGTGTTTCTCCTATTGACTTTATACTAACTAGACTAATGGAAACCCTAATAAAAGTAATTTTATCTAAGAGAAGAGGATTTTCTTTTAAATAGTTTCATGTATTTCTGTAACTCATTAAGTGATAAATTGGAATCCACTTTTTCTCCCACAACTTGCTGAGGGTATTAGCAAGCCACAAATAATAACAGGATCTAGAAATTTCAGAGTTTAGAAAAATTGCTTAAATTACTTCCTATTGCCTGAAAGTTTAGCTATGTATCTTTTTTTCTTTTTATTTGAGCACATGTTTAGATTCAAGGTTTACTTAATCTGACCGGTTCTTTTTTTTTTTTTTTAAAGATTTTTATTTATTTATTTGACAGAGAGACACAGCGAGAGAGGGAACACACACAGGGGAAGTGGGCCGAGCAGAGCCCAGTGCAGGGCTCGATCCCAGGACCCTGGGATCATGACCCGAGCCAAAGGCAGACGCTTAACGACTGAACCACCTAGGCGCCCTAATCTGACCAGTTCTTAAGCAGGAGGTTTCCCATTCCCCTTTTCTGAACACAGTATGTACCAGTCAACTATGGGTATAATCGTGTAACCACCACAATAACAAAATCACAAAATCTTAATAGCACACACAGCTAAGCATCTATCCAGCTCAAGATTCACTGGATGGTCTGGGAGTCAGCTGATTAATACCAGGCTTGACCATGTGGCTCAGTTCCACATGCCTCTCATCTTCTTTTTGGGATACACAGACTAATTTGAGTGCATTTTTCTTGTAGCAACAGAAGAATTGCAAGAAAATTGGAATGAAAACATTCAAGATCTCTTAAACCTAGGCTCATAGCTGATACTCTGTGTCTTCTGTCTTCCTCTATTAGCTAAAGCAAGTTATGTAGCTAAACTCAATGTCAAGAGATAGGAAAATATATTTCACTTCTTTAATGTGAAAAATGGCAAAGCCACATGGGAAAGGGTAGGAATATAGGAAAAGGTGAAAATTTGGGGCTAATAATACCATCAAACGCACAACTTTTGTGTCATTCAATACTAAAATAGGAAGGACAAAGACTTGATAAATATCAAGGCCATAATAGAGAAAAATACATGTATTGATTGATTCATCTATTCATTTACTGTACCAGTAATCTATTGTTGTGTAATCAATTATCCCAGAACTTAGCAGCTCAAAAAATACACTTTATTATCTGATAGTTTCTGTAGGTTGGGAATCACGCTTGGCTGGGTCCCCTGGCTCTGGATCTCTTATAAGCCTGCAGTCATATCAAGGTTTGACTGAGAAGAATCTACTTCCATGGTTGTCGATAGGATTTAATTCCCGCAGTCTTTTAAACTGAGGCTTTGGTTCCCCATGAGTTGGTGGCTGGAGGTCTCTCTCAGCTCCCTGCCATGGTGGGCTCTCTGTAGAACATATTAGAACATTTTGCCAGCAAGAGTGCAAGAGTGAATTCCAGCAAGAGAGAGTGGAAAGTAAGATGGGAGTCACAGTCTTCTGTCACCTAATCACAGGATTGGCATCCAATGCTGTATTCTGTTTGTTAGAAGCAAGTCACTAGGTCTGGCACAACTCAAGGGGAAGGGAATTACAGAAAGGCCATGGAGGCCAAGAGAGCAGGGGTCATTGCGAATCATTTCAGAAGCTGTCTAAAACACCCACTCACTCTTCAACTTGTGGAGCTTCTGCTATGTGTAAAACCCTGGGTTTGGAATGTATGTATGCAGATGTGAAGAAACATACATTTTTTATATGGCTGATTCAACCATATAAAAAATAAGAATAAAAAAACATGTTCAGTCCCTAATAACCCCATGGCTGGATTACCATATGCCAAAGCATCTTCACATTTTTACTCTATTTAGAAACCTTTACTGTACCTATAACATTCAGGATAAAATTCTGGTTCCTTAGATTATACCCATTTTGATCCAACACCTATCTATACGTCTAGTCCCAGATTTTCTCCATTTCCTAGACTACTAATTTTATGAACTTTTAATAAGATTTAACATTGAGTTTGGTAAATACTAGTCAAAAAAGGCTAAGTTGCTTTGGATACCATAGGGTTTCTCAGAACTTTCAGTATGTGAAAATGTGCATATAATCTGCACTTTTTCCCAAACATTTTACACATTTAACTATTGAATCCCTTCATCACACAGTATTTCCGGAGACTCATAATTCTCATGAATACTGGACTCAACTTAATTTCTGTGACTGTGCCTCTTCTATAGTCTGATCCAGCTTGTCTCTGAAATCATCATGCTATTACTGCTTTCGAAGTGTCCTCACATCCTGGCTTTTCTGCCTAGAATGTTCTTCTCCCTTCCATCATCTTCTTAATTTAAACTAGATCCTTGGGGTGCCTGAGTGGCCCAGTCAGTTAAGCATCTGACTCTTGATTTCGGCTCAGGTCATGATCTTGGGGTCCTGGGATAGAGCCCCATGTCAGGCTCCATGCTCAGTGGAGAGTCCGCTTGAGATTCTCTCCCTCTCCTTCTGCCTCCCCTCCCACTGTGCACGTGCTCTCTCTCTGAAAAAAAAAAAAATTAAACTAGATCCTTAAAAACTCAGCTCAAAAATCACCTCCTCTAAAAACCTTACCCTGATTTCTTTTCTCTGTGCTTTACCAGTAACCTGTGTACTGTGCTTATTACATGATGTTGTAAACTGTTTTATTTATTTCTCACCTCTCCCCATTTCCCTAAATTATAATCTTCCTGAGGAAAGACCCATATATAGCTCCAGTTCATAGCCCTGGTGCCTACAAAGTGTCAGACCTACAGCAGCTACTGAAGAAAATAATGCTTTTTGGATGCTAGAATGAATGAATAATACCTGGTTCTTTTTTCATCTGTGGCAGAGATAGTTGGTGTTTCTCCTGCTTTGTGCAGCCTCCCTAGCCATTAGGCTGAGGACATGTGACTAGTTCTGCCCATAGAGGGCCTATATTGAGATTGTGGAACCACACATGTGGGCATCTTAGATTTCTGTCATTGCATGGAGAAAAGCAGCTTTTATCAGACATTAGATGAATGAAATATAAATGAAATGAAACTTTGCTGTGTTAAGTCCCTAAAACGGCAGTTTTGTCTATCTTAATTAAGATGTTACACCAAGGCTAGTGGGAAGTCTGATGCAGGCATGAGTGTGTAGCATAAAGACTTAAAAAAAAAATCCAGCAGACCGAGACAAGTGCTAGGAGATTGCTTTGGAATTACCTGGATTCTTTTTAGTTTTGGTCACTAAGAAGCTGCTAGATGCACATCTTCTTTGCAAAGATGCCTGGGGAAAACTTACAGACATGGTAGCAATTACTGCTATATTTTGCATAGAGCTGCCTAATTTGACTTGTTTTATGCAGAGAAAAGGAAATATACAGAAAGGATGCCAGAATATCCAAGGAAATATACAATAGTTTAAAGAAAAAGAAGCATTTTATAAAATGAATGACAGCTTTGCTGCCTGCACTGAGCAAATTCAGTGGAGAATTGCTCAATTTAGCTCTTGTTTTGCCTAGGCAGTCTAAACTTGAAACTCTAAGAAATTCCTC